>NC_142523.1:2203405-2248405 GCF_964205215.1 Stylophora pistillata
TAAGAGTCCTCGTAACTTACGTGCAACCAGATGTCGACATTAAACTGAATCCAGTATTATATGACAGCATCAACTTTTTTTCAATAAAGTTAACAGAAACGCCAAAGATCAGGTCGGAAATTCCGTAGTAGCTGTCTAGCTCAGCTGGTGTTTCACCTTGGCATAGACTTGAGGGATAAATTAGAGAAATTCCAGCTTTCAGAGGTGTACTCACGAATAGTGACAAAGAAACGTCCGGAATTAAATCAGCTATAGCATTCACTGAAAGATAACATGAAACGCAAGCTATTAAACGCCTTTCCGCCGCCCGAAACTTTAATTATTAATATTTCCATCCAGAAAAATGGAATCAAATAAATAAACAGTAAAACTAGGTCACAAATTACCACTATCAAACTTCTCTCAAAAACTTTTTTGATTGATTCGAGCGACAAATTATATTCCGAAATCTAGAGAGAGTTACAAATTCTCCTTTCCAAGTTTACCTGATTTTCTGAGAGAAAAGCAAGAACAATGCTTATGAAGTTTTTCAAAAGAGTTCATGCCCCTTGTTGATGGTAATTTTATTGAAAAGGAAAAAAAAAATGTGTTGCTTAACGACGCTGACACAATGGAAAAATCTTACCCAGCTTAGCTAGCACATTAAGAGGTTTTGACTTGGAAGGCTCAGAGAGCCTTTTGGGTAATGCTGGCACTTTTAAGGAGACTGTGGGTGTTACAGTGATGTCCACATTTGCTCCAATTTCCAACTCTGGTCTCGGGCTGTTCCAGTTTGATGTCAGACTGATCTACGAGGTTGATTTGTAACATGAATCAATTGATCAATCAACCAAATAACCAGCCAGTCGGCCAGTCGGTCAGTCAGTCAGTCAGTTGATCAATCATGCATACAAGCGAACATGCACGCAGATAGATAGACAGACATATAGACCTATATACAAACAGACAGAAAAGCAACCAAATAGTAAATAGTACTTGTTCTATCGATTTGTAGGTAAAGCAAGTCGCACTGCTTAGCAATCTTAGTTAAACTTTCATTACAAAATAGCAAAATACAAAAAAAATCCATCGCTGAATCAACGTGATACGATAACAATGACACTGACGATTGAAATAAAGATGTTATCTATGTTAGTTATATTAATAATTATAATAATAATGATATGATTATTATGATAATAAATGATACGGTAATAATTAGTATGAATATGATATTATTATCATTATTTTATCATTGCTAATTATTATTTTAATAATAATCATCTTTACCATTTTATTAGCATTACTTTTTTGATAGAGATAATAAAGATATTAGTAAAAGAAAAGAAAACAAAACGATGCAGTGAAAATAAATATAAAATGAAAACATGATTCAAAAAGGATTTGAAATATCATGAAACCCCAAATGTTGATACCGCAACTCTTAACGAGCCACAGGAGACAGAGCTGAATAATGAAATGCTACATCAGCGGGTTGCCGTCAACAACGCGGGCTCAAGTGTCCTAGGTCTAAAATTTAGCGAAATTAGCGGAAAATAGTAAGGGCTGACTTTTAAAACCGAGGAACTCTGTTTTCATCGAAGGCATTTTCCTATTTCCAGAGGTTTTAAAGAGAAAATTAATTTTTTAAACTTTTCAGGGGGTGTACCAAGTTTTTGGAGGTTGTTCTGTAAAAGAAAAGCAGCAAGGAAAACGACGCCTCGAAGCAACAGAATAGGCAATCATTCATGCGAACGACTCAAAATCCGTGTTTCCGCGGCAAAATCTAGCGCATGCGGTGCACGTTATTCAGCTCTTACTGTATCGTCAGTCTTGTAGCAGCTTCCTTCGCTCCAACGGCATTCACCTCCAAGTGATATGCCCCCGTTGATGGATAATGAGCGGGTAATTGTTCCCTGATTTGAGAAAAAATTAATGAAATAGATTTCAGTTCTTGATATGAGTTCTATGTTTCCAACTTTCCAAAGTGTTTGAAACACAGTCAACTTACGGATATTCCAGCGGATGCCTGCCCTGTCAAAGCCAAGAAAATTCCAACAGGAATTTTTATCATTCCAAAGCGAAGGTACTTGGAACGACCAAGCTGTTTATCCTTTATCGCGCGAAGATTTCCTGAATATCTGTTGATTGAATAAATATAATGACTTACCGATTTCTCAAAGAAATTGACCATTAGGTGTCTTTAAAACGCTCTAAATCTTACAACTGATCTCATAAACAAAAACTATTTCAAAATTCTTATATTCTTCCTTGGCTCCCTCGCTGCCGAAGCCTATTAGAACCTGCTACCTTTGTTTTTTTCTGTTCGGCTTTTCGTTGTTATATCTCGGATTTATTCTCTAATAAATAAACAAGCAGGAAGTAATAACGTTTCACTAGATGTTGTAATGCAAATTTTGATTGGTCGAAATAAGTCCGTTCATATTTGCACAGGATGTCACTTTTGCATCATCTTTCAGTTTTTTAAGACAAAAAAATGTTTCCACACTTTGTGGTATTTCTCAATATAACATACTTCTCTATAAAATTTAACCTCGGCATGTGAAGGTTACGGCACTATACAACTCAGAAACAATGCACCTTATCGATCATTGCCTTGTCAAAGTATTACTAACCTTAGCTCCCCATTTAGACTGAACTGCAAAGAGAATTGCAGACTTCCCTCCAACTCTAGACCAACAGACGCATCCTTTAATCCCACTCCAAAAAATTTTTTCTCAATCGAGACGAACACGCTCAGACGTAGATTCATGAACAAAGACATTCTGAGTGTTGCCCCTCCAGTGGATAGAAGCTTACGAAAAGAAAAACCAAGATTATAGGGAAATCTGATGAAACCTTAATGAAGTCAAGCAGAATTGATTTTTAAGGTTTTTCCTACTTGGTACCAAAAAAAGAATTTATGAATAACGTGGAAATTATTGACGAAAACTGCAATATTTTTTAGTACAAGAGGAAAAGGAACTGACTTACTAATAAAAGTCGGATAGAAGTTTCTTCGCCACTTTTATGTTGTTTCATGGTCTTTTTTGCTTTCACTTCTCTTTATCAGTCGTTGTTCCTTTTTAAAAGATCCTATCTTTTACTAGCGATGAAGATTATTATTGCAAACTGCATTCTTGAATGTTCGATGTTTTGGAATTTCTTTTTACCTCTCAATGACAGAGAAGAAACTCAACGGTTTTCGCGTATATTACTTCTTTTTTTTATAATAAAGTATTTCATTCTCTTAAAACCGGTTGATGTATGGAGGCTTTTTCTACCTTGTGATCTATCCTTTCCGGTTGAAAATTTACCAAGTCCACGTTTTCTGTTGAGCGCCTAGTTCGTCTGCGATGTTTTTGTAGCAAATTTGTATCCGCTTCCGTTACAATGGTTCTATTTTCATCCAGTTTTGCAGTGACTACCTCCAAAAGAAGAAAATCTCCGCTAGAATGCGTGTCTATAACCTAGAATTTGAGGAGAAAGAAGGCTATCATTAGAACAAAACGAATGGTGACATTTAATTAAATTAATACCCTGTTGCTTGCTCGCTTGCTTGCTTGGCAAAAAACAACAACAACAACAACAACAAAAAAAAAACAAGGCTATAGGTATGTAGCTAATTTGAAAATAATTCAGTTATAATCAAATTACATCTTTTCCTGCTTGGATTTTCTAAGTCAACATGCCAGAAACTACCATATCTAGGCATACTTAAGCTGCCGATAGATCAAGTGAGGCCCTTTTTGATAACGTTACAAAGAAGGACGTGTCTCGTGTCCTAACGGATCGTAATCAATCATCCGTTGAATTCTGATAACAACAAACACACTACGAACGGGCAGTCTGTGATTATATCATACGAGACTTTACCTTAGCGATGAAGCCTTTACTTGGTCTCCCAGTTATCAAATCACCATGGGAGAAAAGCCCGGCCCGTTTGTCTGATTCTGAAAACACGAGTCCTGGATTGTTGTCTCCTCCGCTACAAAATACTGACCCATAAAATCTTTGTTTACTTTCTTGCAATCTAGTGGAAAAAAGGGAGAAAAATGGGTAACAACGGCGAAAAATTAAAAAAGGCTACTCTTCCTATGGTAGAGCTCTGAATCCTGACAGCATGACAAAATTTAGGCTACTGATATACTTGTTATAGCGACATTTCCTGCTACTTGCCTGCTTTAACGCGTCAGAACTGACTTAATATTAATTAGATGCTCTTCTTTTCTTTCATAACTACTTTCACCTACAACTTCTTAAAAGAGACAACTATTTCTAAATGCTTGTAAAGCGTTTGTCTAAAAGAAACCATGACGGAGATCAAAGCTGTCTCACCATAACAAACACAATACCTTGCGCCATCTAAGTGAGTTTTCTTGTCGCATCTCTGAAGTTTCGTTTCCAGGTAATCGGTATCGTCTGTTCTATGAACTTCAATAACACTCTCAATGAAACCATCGCTAGTATTTGACACAACTATGTCACCTGCCTTAGGGATGGTGTTGTTTTTCTCTATCGCCAAGTAGTAAGAGTAGATGAAGGTGCCTCCAATGTCATACGTGTGTCCAAGGCACTTATATATTCCTGAATCGTAAAACAATTACTTCAGGGAAGTAGCTGGTATCAAGCTTTGTTCCGGAGGTTGGAGCGCACAACGTTAACTCAAACTTCATGTTGGAGTTAAAAAAAAATACAAAAGCAAGATACATTGATTACACAAGTCATGTCGTCTACCCACGGTCCAGGATTTGGGTTGAAGTCTGATTGGTCGTTCTTATTATCACATCGCTCGCAGCGCCCGTGGGAAAGATGAAGCGAATCCTGGTTCTGATTGGCTACTCGAGCGGTCAAGATGGGCCATCTTCCCAGCTCGCGATTGTCCGCATTGATCCCGCGCATGAAAAAAATAGAATCATAACTACGTTCGTAATTCCTAGACAATTTCGACGATGGGAGCGCAAAAAGCGGTAGAAGATGGTCAAAACAAAGGAAACAGAAACGACTCTCGTGACTTTGTTGTGCTACAAACACATTTGGCTTTATTTTCCTGCTCTCGAAGTAAACAAGTCATTCTTAATTCTCAATAAAGTGAAATCTTCTTGTGATATAATAAATCGTCTAATAACCAAGCTTGTTCGGTCAAGATGACTGGATATTAGCCTCATTCTTTTTTGCATTTTAATGGACCTCGACTTCGTCTCGGTCCATAAAAATGCGAAAAAAGGAGCTCGGCCAATATCCAGCCATCTCGACCTTACGCTTGGTTGATAATGCATATATCTTTTTCTCGATTACTAGTTGCCGTACTGAACATAACACTTTCTTTACCAATCCAGACACGGCGCAGTCTAGATGACTTTCGCAACCTGAGATAGTCATAAACAGCGTCGTTAACTGATTTGTCTCCTCTGGTAAAAACGAGCTACATGTTCTAACGACGGGATTGGTTGGAGCAACATTTGGCAATACACTCAGAAAGCAGTAAAGCAGAGTCATTTTTCGAGCCACTTTAACGAACACGGATGTTTCAAGTCTTCTATTGAAAATAAGACTGATTGTAGAATCAGAGTTATCGTCGTCGACCAACGTGCATCATTATCATCTCGGGAGATGATAATGATGCACGAAGGTTTCAGTTCAACACGTTCGGAATTAAGGGGCTATAGCCAAATCAGAACTGCCGAAAGTGGATAGTCATTTGAGGTCCACAGAGAAACCGAGATAGACGACTTCGATATTGTGCATGAAAGTGCCGGATAATGTTAGCGCTCCTATCCAAAAGTAGGACATAAATTACGTCATCTTTTCAAGTTTCTTTCCTCCACTATTTTGCAGTTAAGTTTATTCGCTTACCAGGTAAAAGGATAATTATCCGGCTCTCGGTGGAGTTAACTTTGCCTGAAATTAGATCATCCAGGTCCTCTACATCTGGTTCATCCTCCATAGTTGATTCATCGTCCAATTGTTCTGGAGACATCTCACCCTTGAAGTCCGCATACTTGATGACTTCTTCCAATCCAGCCGGAGCACTCAACATCAATTTCAATGGGCCTGTTGAGATAAGTGCCAGCTGAAATAATTTTTGCTTCAAACTTGAGACAGTGAATAACTAATAATAAAAATAAAACTTT
Organism: Stylophora pistillata; assembly: GCF_964205215.1. Taxonomy (NCBI): domain Eukaryota; kingdom Metazoa; phylum Cnidaria; class Anthozoa; order Scleractinia; family Pocilloporidae; genus Stylophora; species Stylophora pistillata. Next base: position 2,209,519 of record NC_142523.1, read on the forward strand.
CTATTCTATTCACAAATATTTCTTAAACCAAGCCAGGCATGAAACTGTTTTCGTTTTCTTTGTTCGTAGCTTGCGTCTAAGTTAAATATTGAAAAGCGCTGATAACCAATTCTGATAATAATAATAAATCCTGGTAAGCTTGTCGAAATGTCAATCATCGTCTGCAAGGACCGCCCTTTCAAATGCTGTCCTAACCTTGACAATCACAGCAAAGGTTCGACTCATATTTCACCGTTATCAAGGAGACTTTCTTAAAAACTACAATGAGGATCTCGTGGTTTTTAGCATATGTCTTAAATAAAAATGTTTGGCATCTCTAACCTCTGTTTAGTGCTATGTATGAACACAAATCCTATACACAATAACAAGAAGTTATTGGTAGTCAATAGTTGGGCACCTACTTCTAGCATGGACTAGCAAGATGAGCAGCTGAATACTTACCATCATTGACTTCTTTCACAATCTTGTGCAGAATACCTCCTGCTTGTGGACTGGAAACTATGTCGCCAGCTTGGATGCCCAGAACGTTAGGGGCAACAAGAATGAGCGACAATTCATCATGTTTCGCCATAATCACTGGACATGCATAAATGATAGTATCCTTAGGCTCGACTAATTTCACATTTTCAGCCAGTTCCACGTTGTTTCTCCTTTCGGGATCAGTGTAATCCACTTTCACTTTCCCACCGGGACAGTGTGTCTCATTCCAAGCCTTGCACTGGCCCCCTTCCTATGCAAAAAATTACATAATATACCGAGTAAGACTGCTTTTTAAAACCAACCTCCACGTCATCAAACCAGGAGAGATGATCCCCCACTGAAGGAGTAACTCCTGGGTAGTTAAAAAATAGCATTGAAAGGCTCTAGCTTTCTTGTGGAAGTCGGGAGGATGGAGATTTTCGTGGTAACAAGCTGCTTAGCCAGAGTGGCTATCGTGTGGCGAGATTTCCACCAGTCTTTCTTTTTTTAATTTCCTCAACACATTTCGGTTTATGTTACAAAGAAAGGTACATTCCGGCCTTTTTGTTATCCTGTTTGTGTGGTATTCACCAAAACAGGTATTCACCTCAGTGAAAGAGAAAGTGGTGGATATTTAGATTTCTGTTTTGCAGGTCGATAAAATTCGACTAGTTTTAACCCTTATTCCGATAAATAATCTTTTTTTTTTTTCCATGCATTACTTTTGTCACACGAAAAGCGCTCAAAGTGTGAAGCACGTTGGAACTTCCAATAAAGTCTATTTGTGTTTTAAGAGGGATTTTGTTGCATACGTGGCATATCATAATCGGCGCTAAAGAGGGAAGAGAGGTATGATTTAAATACATGCATATTTATCTTACTGTGAGTTTGTGGCATTTTTCTAGGTCTCGGCATTTTTGACAGGACTCAATAGTTGCTCTTCCGTCTTTGTAGTTACAGTACTTTCCTTTACATTTTACCCTCTGTTGAAAGAAAAAGCTGTTATATGACTATCCCATGATGGAAAAAAGAATTGAAAACAGGCAGGTCAGTGTTGTTGCAATAGAAAATTTCATCATTTGTTCCCTTATTCGTTCATAATGGGTGAGTATGGTATGTGGGATGAAGTGTGGCTCTCGGACGTCCCCCACAAAACTATTATCTTAAGTCGGTCTCCTGGCATCAACACTGAATAAATATGATGCACAAAACACTTTTATATCCTGCAACAGTTTTCTTATATATTCTACCGACGCTCTAAAAAAAAGCCATAAAGTACTCGTATTTTCCTTCTTTTCCCTTCTTTTCCCTTCTTTTCCACTTACCATTATTTGCCATGAACATTCTCCGTCTTCCACCGTGTAACAGTGGTAATAGAACCAATCGGGACATTCTATCTTTGGAGGTCCTTCAGCAACTCCTCCAAGGCAGGACCTCAAGCTGTCACACCATCCGCATGATGGGTCTGTCACGCAATCAGCACAGCTTTCGTACTTTCCACAAAATGAGTAAGTGCAGCCACGACCCTGCAAATAATCCACATTGACGTGATTAACAGTCTTAGAAAAGACAAAGCACTTTGTGCCGAAGAATTAATCAAGAAGGTCCTCAGTACAATTTGCACATATCTTTCAAGTAAGGAAAAATAAAACAATTCCGGTGTTCCCATACCTAAAGATAAAATTCCATTTTAGTGAGACTTACGCAGTTCGTTTGACGGTACTCGCAAACATTGATTTTAATAGGATTCACGCCCTTTCTCAATTGCTTACGATTAAAGAAAGCTCACCAGATAACCAGGGTAACATCTGCAGACATTAGGACCCATGCATTCACCATTACCAGAACAGTTATGCAAGTCGTGGCAATGAAACTTGGAACAGTCTTCTCCTGTCCATCCGGGATAACAGAAGCAGGTGGCGCCTATACAGTCTCCATTATGAAAACAACCGTTGGGACAATGAACCACTGTAAGAAAAGTTCAGAAATCCACTGCTAAGTCAGGTGCATGAAAAAAAAGTATATATATGTATATATAAACATATATATATATGCAGTGTAGAATTTTGACTTTCGTAAAACAGTGCTCAATACATAGAAGTAGAGCGATTTATATATTGTGGGGTAAAAAGACAAATAAACTACAAGTTCATCCCTACAAGCCTGTTTCGTGGTCGCATCACCCAATCCCCTATACAACTATAGCTGATCTTTACTTTGTTGCGGTTGAAGCCCCTTGTGTAACACATTGTCCTTGGGGAATTCTTCGTCAAGTATCTTTAGAAATACACGTCCGATGTTGGTTTCTACATTTCTACTGTACAGTGGATTGTACCAAATCATTTCTCTCCTTCGATTCGATTTCGGGGGGTGGGTAGAGGTTTGAGGTGAAAATGTAAGTTTATGTTTGTATCCGCTGTTGTTGAGGGCATCCTGGTAGAGCGGCGATGCCTTGTTGAAGGATTCTTCAAGGTATAAAATCTCTGACAAACGTTTATTTATAGATAGTGGAATGTTTTCAATTATGGAAGGTGGGGGGTTGGATTTCTTGTTTATGTAAAGTGGGTTGTTGTTAGGCTTGTCGTAGGGCATGTATTTACCATTAGGGACTTTAAGCAGCCAGGACGGCAACGGCACGGAAGACGTCGATTAAAAAAAGGAGTTTCTACTGTTAGTTAGAATTTCGAAAATGGCTGCTCGTGTTTACCGTCTCATAAGGCGCCACACTTCAAACTCAACATAACGCATAAAAGTAGCGTTGAGTTCCAAATTAAAATTAAAATAATTTGCCGCCGCGGTTTCGCTTCGCAGACGACGCAATTTTGGGGATTTCGCGTTGTTGTTTTGCAAAGGACGGCTAAGAAATGTACCAAGTTTTAAAACGCACGTGCTGGGCTATTGTTCTGCCAATTAGATCTATTGTTTTCCCACGTTCTCGTTGCCGTCGCCGTCGTGGTTTGCTTAAAGTCCCTATTGTTAAGGTTCAGAGTGACATCAAGGAAGTTTACGACTTTCTTGTGGGTCTCGATTGTTTTTTTAAGGCCATGCCTCTCAAAAATTCTGCAGAGATCTTTCTTAATTATCTCTGCTTTTCGGAGTGATTCCCGGATCACTCCGAGGCCGTCTTCTCTGTATAAGCCAAAGTTGTGGCCATGTTTCTCCTTGATGGTGTACAAGAGATAACAGCCAACGAGCTCGCATGACTCTGCACCGTCGTAGCTTCCCATGGTCACGTCGAAGAGGTCAGCCGATGTTTTCTTTCCCCATGGTTCACCTTCACTGTAGAGAAGGGATTTTTTCGCGTGAAGGACGATGTTTCGTTCTTCATCAGTTATGCTGACATGGCCGGAAGCGAATTCTAATGCTGTGTTTAGAAGGTCAACAGAGATGGAGGGATAAAAGTCTACCACATCAAAAGCGATGAATGAGTATCGCTCTTTATTCGTTATGTTGTTGAACCACCTTAAAACAGCCTCAGTATTCTTCCATTGGTTTAAGTTTAGGTGGTTGACAGTGCCCCTGTTTATTCGGTCGAGAATTTGTTTGCTGATCTTCCCGATTTCTGATTTGGCTGGGTTGATTAGACAGCAGGTCGGGTTGTTGGCAAAGTTGGGCTTGTGGTCCTGAAGGGTTATAAAGGCTTCCCGTCTGGCAGTGGTGTTTACTCTTTCGTCTAAGTCAAATTTCTTAGCGATTCTTTTGCTTGCCAACTCAATAGATACTGTGGTGTTAGGTGGTACTTTCTTGTAGGTCTTGGTTATATTCTTCTGTAAAAGCCCATTGTATGTGCGTTTATCCATCTTGTAGAAATCGGAGGTCTTGTCAGCGGGTACAAGGAGGTCGCTTGATTGTTTAATGTTGCTCTGGATATCAGAAGACAGATTTTTTTTAAACCAGCAGTGTACGTTACGGAATTTGATGTTTTCAATCAGATTTAGTAGCTTCTTCTCATAATTTGAGATCGCGGGAATTTGTGGTGGCGTATTCTTAGAGTTAAACCCGCATGTTTCTCTCTGCTCTTTCAGTGTAACGTTGTAAGTTCGCATTTGGCAATTTTATCCGACGAGTGCTACACAAGCTGTGTAGTACGAAACTAAGTAGTAATAAATGCCAAGCCAAATCTTCAGTTGACCACTCCGTTCTCAATTATAACACGCTCTAGTTCACTATTGAGCACTCTGAAAGCAGTTCTGCAGATCAACTTTATATATATATATATGTCTGCAGTTAGTTATATATATAACGGCATATAACTAACTATATATATATATATATATATAACTAACTATATATATATAACTAACTATATATATATAACTAACTATATATATTGTGGGAGGAAAAAGACAAGTAAACTACAAGTTCATCCCTACAAGCCTGTTTCGTGGTCGCCCACTCATCAGGGGATTTAATTAGAATAAACTTTACCACTGCTTATATACAATCGTTGGAGATAGTCGCTGCGTGATGGTAAAGGAATATTCTTGGCTGAGAAGCTGATGTTGAATTTTTCCATCGTGAATTATCGTAGAGTGCTCGACAAGCCTGAACTTGGAGCGGGTATAAAGTGTGACTTGATTTTCGTAGAACAGTGCTCAATACATAGGGCTATGTATTGAGCACTGATGAGTGGGCGACCACGAAACAGGCTGATGAGTGGGCGACCCCGAAACAGGCTTGTAGGGATGAACTTGTAGTTTACTTGTCTTTTTCCTCCCACAATATATACTTCGCTCTACTTCTATGTATTGAGCACTGTTCTACGAAAATCAAGTCACTCCTTAACTAACTATATATATATATATATAGTTATTAGACGATACCACAAAGGTTGGGTCGTTTGGGGTGACCGTCTCGGTTCTCCCCCATCCTAGCATTAGCACTGCACTGATGAGGCCCAGAAGGCCGAAACAGTACTGTCTGCAGTTAGATATAGCTCTTTGGCATACAAAGCTTTGCTTTCATGTCCAAATTGAGCACTCTATCTAGGATGAGTCATTGCCGTTGCAATTGCGCATGCTCGCTGGTTTACTCTAGTTTGAGCACTCTGGCATGGCTTAGACGATACCACAAAGGTTGGGTCGTTTGGGGTGACCGTCTCGGTTCTCCCCCATCCTAGCATTAGCACTGCACTGATGAGGCCCAGAAGGCCGAAACAGTACTGTCTGCAGTTAGTTATATATATATATATATAACTAACTATATATATATATATATAGTTATTAGACGATACCACAAAGGTTGGGTCGTTTGGGGTGACCGTCTCGGTTCTCCCCCATCCTAGCATTAGCACTGCACTGATGAGGCCCAGAAGGCCGAAACAGTACTGTCTGCAGTTAGTTATATATATATATATATATATATATATATATATATAACTAACTATATATATATATATATAACTAACTGCAGACAGTACTGTTTCGGCCTTCTGGGCCTCGTCGGTGTATATATATACTATCTCTTTACGCATCGCTGTATTTGTGTCTGTCTACTATCAACAGTTTTCGTCGGGCTCATCACTTGGTATCCATCAAAGCTGAAATGGTTTTAATACGTCTAAATGTGGCTAAACGTTAGAGGATAGATTTGACGTCACCTACCTGGTCTCCTCACGCAAACGAATGGATTAAGTCGGTTACAGTGTGACTCTGTAATATTCCCATAGTTATCAACAACAGCACATATTCCATTGTCCTGACCGTAGCTGCTTCTGGGCTGCAACCAAAAATTAGAGTTTAATTATATCTAAGGAGTATTTTTCTTTTCTATGATGTGCGAAATACGATCGAAGTTGAAACGAAGGAAATTAACTTTGAAATATAGCCTGAGGTTATGCTTATTACAATGATAATTATATGATAATATGAAAGACAATGAAAAAATGTCAACGAGGGTAAAGGCTTTTCTGTTTTCGACCATATTATGCTGTTCGTGAAGGTTTTATCCTGCGCTCCACCAACAATGTGTGAAGGATGACACACAAAGAAGCCTCCACATTTATGTACATTCGATTCTTGCCTATGACTAAATTCCAGTTTTTCATTCCCCGAACAACAGCTTGTTATCGGGCAACAGCTTGTTATCGGCTATGATTTACCTTAAGACATTATCTGTTCCTCGACACCCCAGGTTTCCTGAGGACCTCTCTTTCAAGAGCTGTTCGCTCTTTAATTCATGTAATGCCCGGGAACGAGTATCTGTATAGTTTGTTTTACCTAATTAAAGATCACGCAAATGTTGTTGTTGCAATTTTATTCGTTACTCTCTCACCTCTCTTACGAAACGCCTACCCATGATCCACAAAGAAGGCAAAACACTAGGACGGACCAAGGATTCCTGTTGCCTCAAACTGTTAACGAGTCGTTTATCTTCGCCGGATAACATAGTTATGAGATTTCCACCATAACTCTTCAGGAGTAATGCATAGAGAAAAAAAGGGAATGTTGTATTTAGCAACATAAAATGACAGAAGAAGGAACCTTTCTTCAGTTATCTTGAGAGAATTTGAAAGTAGCGCAATGTTATCATTGACTGTCCTTACATAAAGCCCTTCAATCGGTAGCGCAACAGCCCCTTAATTAAGAGTTTAGTAAGTAACAAATACAAATCCTTGACAAAGCTAGAAAGAGTAACTTGATGAAAGAGTATGCTAATCAGATCTTAGTAAGTATCCCTCATGTGTTTACCCAGCAATATTTCTCGGCTTCATGGAATGTGAGAGAGCCTCCTTTGTACAAGAAACACATCTCATCCTCTTTTATCCACTCAGGTGGGCATGACTCTGAAAGCAACAAATATTTGACCTTAGGCCTTATTTAAAAAGTTGAATTGAACTTGAAAGTCGAGAAGGGATAATATCAAAACCTTGGTACTAAGTTTTAATTGTTTGTCATCTTTCGATGTAGTCACTTGTTTTCTGAAATGCTAATATTCCCTAGGCGATGGGTTTGGCTATTTACCATTTATCCTATGGGGAATGATTCTCCACCGTAATTGCTTGTTTTTTTCACCGCTCTAATTGGGGCACTTTGATATTATTTCGTCACCAAAGTAGTCCGGTGTTTTCAAAGCTATACTTTTGCAATTATTCTTAACGGGAATTCTTTTAGCAAACATCTCAGTTGATTTTTTTTAGCTGAAGTCTCATGTCACACCTTTTTGTTCACCAAAACATTAACCAATCCTATTGCTAGTTTTGAATAAGCTCCCCTCTGAAATAGGTCTCCTCTCCTTCTCCATTTGGCTATTGTTAAAATTTACGGGAATATTTGCTCCTAAGAGGGGAGGGAGTTTCGACTTTGTTTATATGGAAGATATAAACAAGTAATTCAAATAACTGATTCTAATCGAGGTAATGGATGATATTTACCAGATATAACTCTTCGAGGCAGCAACTCGATGAATGGCTGAAAAATCACTGTAAGTGAGAGGCGGTATTCTTTCTTTTTATCCAGAATGAGGAAAGCGATCAGATCTGGCACATTCTCACCCCACCAATTGAACGTGGCGTTGGCAATCAATGAACTTCCTTGCATTGTTGTGCTTATTTGATAGCGGTTTCCAGGGTTATGTAAAACGTTTCCATGGATTTCTGCTCCACCGTTGCAAAGAATTGTTGCTCCATAGTTGACATTAAGTCCCGATGCGCTATTCTTGTACAACGTGTTATTCACAAATTGAAGACCTGTCATATTTGTTTTAGGAAGATCGTAAAAAAAGACATAGTGTCCGATGTTCTTGTAGAAGAAATTTCCACGAACAATCGCCAATAACCTTGTTATGTTGCAAACACTGTTTCCTATGCCATTCCAATCTTGAGCCAGGTTGAGAGAAAAATAGTTATTGGTAACGTTAACGTTCAAATAGGGCTCGGAATTTCCCTCCAGGATCAACGTCCCTCCTTTATTTGACTCTAATGTGTTTGCATGAATTTGGCTTATTAGCGGTGGCTGGCTTGGCGGATCTTCATGGCGTACGCTGGAAAAAATACCTCCATTTTTGTTCTCGGCCAAGTAGTTGTTAACGATTTTAAACACTTGATCTACGGCATTAAGATGAATAGCTCCAGGTGGCTTCCCGTTGAGGACTGGACTCAGACCATTGTTTGTAATCTGACAACGCTCTATTTTGAGGATATGGCTTTTAGTCTGATTCGACATGTAACTTATTCCTTGTTCATAATTGCCACTAAAAACACTCTCAGACACACTGTGCATGACGCCAGGTGCTAAATAAAATAAAACAAACACAAATAAACAAACAAAAAACAACAAATTTAGGTTTATTAGCAGAACAGAAACAAAAGTAAGTTTTTGAGATAAGCTAATAAAGAAAAATGTCACTCATTTAGTCAGTTGCATAGACGGAAAAAAAAAGGTCTCCCCTCGATGAGGGGCAAGCCGAGAGCTTCGCGCTTCAAAGACCGATTCGGTTTACGACCGAGCTCAACAGAAAACTCCAGCTAACAGGTTTACAGGTGAGAAACGTCCTACATACTACTGGTATCAGCACTATTGCTGGTTTTCTCAAGTGATCATATGAGTATTAGATGTATATAGACGGTTTTTAAGCGCAAAATAAGCCTCTTTGAAAAACCCCATTTAACAAGCTTTGCGTTTGGCCTTTAATTTAATGTTACTTTGTACCCTGGTTTAGATGACAGGGCCACATTATTGGAGGGTCTCCATCGGGGGTGGGAGCTTATTCAGGAATCGTCTCAGATATCAGAAGTTACTAAAAATAAACAGAATGAAAACGCATAATAGACTGGGGCGCTGAGTCTTACGAACCAGGATTCGGGATGCTGCTAAAGTCCATATTGCACAACGCTGAAAATTCCATGTTTAAAACATGAAAGGGTTTGGAGGTTTATTACATCCATTTTGAAATCACTGGTGGTCCCTGTAATCTGATTGGCTCTAATTGGTGCGATTTATTCACGAATCGCACCATTTTTTGCTCTAAATCGCATCATTTTACGCTTGACTGAGTTTTTGACACATGACGTCAAAGTCTTTCTGTTTTGCATACAAAATAAGATGTAAAAGCGTTTCCGGTTCCGCTTTTTATTAAAAAAAAACGGCTCAGTGCTGCATCAATAAAATATTTGAATTGACCAAGTCCTGTATTTGGGCGATTTCAAAATGGATGTAATAAAGTGGTAATTGAACCTCATGTCGTGCAATTTTGGTCTGAAATCATACTTGTGTTTTCAAATCGAACTCGCGCTGCGCGCTCGTTTGATTTTGAAATCACGCGTATGATTTCAGCCCAAATTGCACTCCACTCAGTTCAATTACCATTATTTACTAATTTTACAATTCGGTGGAGCTTGAGCTCACATGAGCAAAGCCCATATTTGTTAGACTTGTCATTGATCCCAAGGGATCAGTGATGTATTGCCGAAGACTTCCTAGTATGCTTTTCCCCAAACCAGGAGTTGAGGTGCTCAAGTTTTCTATGATTTAATAGCATGCGCTCCGTTGTCTCTGTCGCTTTGAACTCGCATAATGCATTCGTCGCTATACATTAGATTAATCTAATCGATGAATAAGAGAATTGTAAATAAAATGAAGGTCTTGTTTGTATAAGCGAGGAATTCTTGGAACAGAGTTCTCACGACTCATCCAACATTCAGTTCGTCAATTTTATTTACTTTGATATCGCTTTTCTCATGTCCTCTACTTTTGGACGATACGGGGGGGCTGTGATTAGTAAACATATCTCGACATTAAGATTTAATTTTTTCATTATATCTGCAGACTCTTTTATGCATGTAATATGATGATATATAATAACTTACATAAACCGCATTGAATAAAGTCCATGTCATCTATGGCAATAAAGGCAGTGTACCGGAAAAATCCCAAGAAGACAATCGAGTAGTTAGAGGACGTCTGGGGCAGCATAATAACCTCCTTTTTCCAGTAGTCCATGGTATCGTTTGTAGACCACAATATTGTCGACTCATTTCCATTCAATCCTTCAAGTAAGATTGATAGATACGCCGTTCCCTTCATCCAGAGTTTGTAATAGAACACAAAGTAACAATAGTTGCTGTCGTTGGAAATTGGTGGACTGGTGATGGCTCCATAACCCGTTTGAAAGTAAGAGAGTCCAAGCCTAATATAGGTTCCTGAAAAAAGTGGTTAACACAAATTATTAAAAACTGGATCATTGGATAATGCAGTTCAAGACTTTTTATTGGCTTAGCCATTATGGTATATGAGCCAATATACAATAATCTACAAATATGGTAAGCGTGCGCGTCAGCTTAAAATCAAAAGGGAGCTAAAAAATCCCGTTTCTTCTTACAAAATAATAATTTCTTGGGGGAATTTTTAATAAAACAATTATTCCACTCGCGCTTGTTGGATATGAGATGATTATAGCCAACTCGGCGCTACGCACCTCGTTGGCTATCTATCATCTCATATCCAACACGCGCTCGTTGAATAATTGTTAATTTATACATCTCTCATCTTTCTCCGATTGTATAGATTGAATAATACGAGAGTGGTAGGAGATCGCAGATCTATTGATTCGTTGCAAATTTTGCGATACCCGCCAAGGGTTTTAAGGGTGAAACTTGAAAATGATAGAGCATTCTTGAATATCTCACGATGAAGTTACCTCCGTTTTTGTCTATGTCAGAGAGGACTAGAAAATGAGAAAAAAGTCCACCTCTTTTAATAACCACAACATTTCGCTAATGAATGGGTAAATGATTATCTCAATGTGTGAATAATCTCGTAGCAAAAAGGAAATCCCTGCAGCTATCGATTATTTACCTGATTTCCATAAATATGTGTGGTCATTAACTGAAGAGAAGAGACCTCTGCGGCTATCCAAGTGCCATTTTTGGGTAACGGCAACGCCTTTGTAAATTGGCCTGGGATAATTTCTCCATCCACAAAGACCTCTTTCAAATGTGCAGGGGATATCTAAGAGACATTTAACCATAAGTTAAATAGTGGCCTTACTGTTTTAATACTGTAAAAAAAAACAACATTGCTAAGGTCAAAATGCCATCAGAGTTCTACATAAGAATCAACACGAGATCGTAATACACAACTTAATTAGTTCTTCAGGATGAATCCTGAAATTGTCTCTTAGCTTAAAACAAAAAGCCACAAGCCATCTTTGACCGGTGAAGCAATTGATTAGTCTAGAATACGTCCTAATTTTCATTTTTTGAATTGTAGTTCAAACAATAACTTACCCTTTTTTTCAACTGAATGCACTCGTAAAATCATCTCGCTCTGGAACCAGCCTTCAAAATCAACTCGAATATAATTCCATGGGATCACCCGTCTTGACAATGGGCCTAGATCTTTAGGGGAAAACTTCAAGACTTCAGATCTATGGTTATAAATCGACAGATATTGCATATTTCGCATCACCAGCATCTGAACAGCAAGACCATAAAATTCTTGTGAATAAACGGAAACGGAACAAGATACACGTGGATTTGAATAAGTCAGAAATGGTTTTCTAAAGTATAAGAATACTTCGCGATCCTTTACGGGAACCAGTTTTTCCGAACCGCACACATCAGCTTGTCCGTACGGTAAACCGTGCATCCAACCACCATTCGGTATTGTAAAACGCAATCCGTAACTATTCTTTACCGATCTTACGCTCTCAATAGCAACGTTTTGTTTAGCGTTCATTATTTCAATTCCATTGCCCCCGCAATTCATGAAAGAACTGTTCGTTATGGAAACCTGCTTTTCTGGAAACCATACTTTGATACTACCTGCTGTGCAATTAAGAACAGTCAAAAAACTTAGATCTGGAACGTACTGAATCGATTCAATAGCAGCAACTTCCTGACCATGTATTTCACCACAATGCTCAATGTTAACGTGCTGTAAATATGATGTAGAATGATGCGATGAGCTGTTAACTTCGCGGACAAATCGTATGTTTCCCCAAGGCTTTCCCCCACTGCAGTTCAATAGGACATGAGTAGACGAGTTGCAAGTGAGATTGTGGAAAGAGAATGAACATTCTTTGACATCTGCCTCACTGCCATTACAACTTAAAAATGCACATGACGTCCAAACACTGGTACATTTTTCAGGAGAAAAGCTCGTATTTAATGGCGTTTGATAGCCTAGATGTTCGCACACCACTTTAGCGCTGTTTGTTTCAAATGATGCTGTTTTGTTCAAACACACTGGGGTCCAATTTCCTTGATGAAATATCTCTGCCCGACCTTGCCAGGGAAACTTACCGCCTACTAAACGAACTGGTAATGACTTTTCACTTTGGTTCCTTTTCCATAGAGAAAATGTTACTGGTTCATCCTTTGCTCCGTGCACGAAGAGAGAACCCAAAATCAACATGCCGACGCCTGGTTTAAACCGTACTTCAACTCCTGCTTCAACTGTAAGCGAAGCATTTGGCAAAATAGTGACATCTGACAGCACTATGAAAGGGCTCTGGTTTTTTCTTAGTTGAACGCTAAATAGGATACGTCCCCCCAAGTACTTCTCGGCAGGTACATCAAATGTGTTTCGGGTGCTTGAATTTTGTACCACATTCCCTGCGTTGTTGAGGAAGGGATGAAAACCGGCTAAGGTGTGTTCGTAATTGTCTTCAGCGTCAAATATTCTCTGCTTTATTTTGACCTCATCTTCATACCCCCAAAAGTTTAGCGGCACTGGCAGTATACTTCTGTGTGAAGATGCATGTGTGTTAACACAAAGTTCCTTTGAGAAGCTGTTGCTATTGAAGATGTTGTAGTTTATGGAAATAGCCTTACTATTCGTAAGTCCCGATATCCTTACTTCGCATGGTTGAGTTCGGGATGACACCTCTGTGTTGTTCGATAGCGAATTTTTAGAGAAATTTAGTTTTTTTTGTACGGAAAACAACCTACTTCTAATGGCATATTCGCAATGAAGACGAACCATGAATAGTCCCTGGTTAAACTGAAAAACATTGCCAACAATCTCGATATCCATCTCCATTCTTCTCACCTCAATAACTCCAGAGTTCGGGCACCGGTTATCTTTGAACACGTTACTTCTTATGGTAGCATTCGCGGGAAACATTTCCGCAATGAAAATGGATCGACCGTAGTTTTCTCTAAAGACGTTTCCTTCGATGATCATTTTCTTTGAGTTTCCTGTAATATATATCACGCCCTTCTCCTCGCAAACATTAAGTAAGAAGTGATTTTTTCTCACAAAGACTTCACGTCTGTAGTCGCTATGTGAACTAAATGGGGTCACGATGACAGGAGCTTTGGTGTTATTAGCGAAAACGTTACTTTCGATTTCCCATGGAGATCCGTCGATATTTACTACAGGACCTAGGTTGTTGAGGAACGAGCTGTTTTTAAATACAGATCGAGAGATACAAGGATAGAGACATACACGACCTCGTGAGTACACAGACGTACCCAGATTCCATGCAAAACGGGTTTCAGTTACCAAAAGTTTCACGCTTGTGTAAAAGCCACCCAAATAAAGTCCAAAACCGTCGTTATGTGTAACACTGCTGTTTTTGATATGAATCGATTTTAGTTTGTTGGAATCCTCCACATGTATAGCCTCCTGTGTTGAGTTTGAGACCTTGCTGTTTTCAATATTGACGTTACCTGGAGACCCCAATTTTTGAGGAGCCCACCATTTTTGAAGACTTCCTAGTTTGATTCCAATCTGATGTGTCATGAATTCACAATTAAATACCGTTAAACTGTCCAAACGCAAGAATGCTGTTTCAAGGCCGTTTCTTGGTGAATATCGAACCGCTGAATTTACGATTTGAATGTTTCCTGAGTCTTCGCCTCCCAAATAGATTCCACCAGGAGCGTTATGGCTGAAAGTGCTGTCATTAATGATAAGGTTTTCTGATTTCGATGTTGCAGCTTCGCCTTCTGCAACATAAAGAAAGAAGGAAGGAAATCACATAACACTGATACTAAAAAATATCAAGAATGGTCCATCCAGCTGTTGAAAATTATGTTTACTGTCAGGCTGACTGGTAGTCTCCCTCGCAGCCGTTTTTTTTGGATGTCACGCAACGCTCCCCCAAAAGAACGGCTGCTGACATCCCAACTACATTCCTTTCCCATTGTCCTTGCAGTTTGTTCGCAGTCTATTGAACAGACCAATCACATGCCAGAAAATCTAAATGACGTATGGTTTCACGCGAAAATGTGGATGTGGCAGATGATCTAGCTATTATGTCGGGAGAAACACGGAAGAAATTTGTCGATGAGAGCTCAAAATGTTTCACATGTTCATCGTTGTGCCCTGGTAAAGATAGAGTATATATTTTTTGGGAAAACTTCTCACAATTTCGTTGAAATTATAAAATCTACGCTTAACATAGACGTCAACTGCTACGCCAACGACACGAACGCTAGATTGTTTACGTATGATGCACGATCCTCGCAGTAGAGAGCGCTATTTATTTATTCAAAATATATGAACTTCATATATTCATTGTAGCTAGATTGTTTGTTTGCAAGACATTGTGCTACAAGCGGTTGTTAAAGTTTCAGCGAGCAACTGAGAAAGTAGAAGAAGCTAAAAAGGAAATATAAGACGCCTTTCAATCTAGGCTAAGGGCTAAACGCTTGCTTCGACCTGCAGATGGAGATCAGGAGGAAAACAGCACGTGCTTGCCGTAAACAAACCGGGCGAAGGCTTCGAGAACACTGCGATTTAGGTCGGCCAACGTCTCCTCTACTACTTGTACTTCTTCATTTGCCAGTCCGCCATTGCTAGCTGGAGCGAACCCGAGTAGTTATCGAACAACAACAAACATATGAAACATATGAGTGAACTGCGGTTATGAGACGTATATAAGAACGATCCTTCGCAGTAAAGCACTATTTGAGCAATAGTGGAAATCAGACCTGAAAAAAATTTCAGGCCTGTACGGGATTCGAACCACTGACCTCTGCGATACTAGTGCAGCGCTCTACCAATTGAGCTAACAAGCCAACTGGGAGCAGGCCATCAAATTAATTCGATATAAACCCGTGGATGATAAATCGAACAACAACAAACATATGAAACATATGAGTGAACTGCGGTTATGAGACGTATATAAGAACGATCCTTCGCAGTAAAGCACTATTTGAGCAATAGTGGAAATCAGACCTGAAATCCCGTACAGGCCTGAAATTTTTTTCAGGTCTGATTTCCACTATTGCTCAAATAGTGCTTTACTGCGAAGGATCGTTCTTATATACGTCTCATAACCGCAGTTCACTCATATGTTTCATATGTTTGTTGTTGTTCGATTTATCATCCACGGGTTTATATCGAATTAATTTGATGGCCTGCTCCCAGTTGGCTTGTTAGCTCAATTGGTAGAGCGCTGCACTAGTATCGCAGAGGTCAGTGGTTCGAATCCCGTACAGGCCTGAAATTTTTTTCAGGTCTGATTTCCACTATTGCTCAAATAGTGCTTTACTGCGAAGGATCGTTCTTATATACGCCGAGTAGTTATGTTCGTGGCTTCTTATCACCGGTACAGGAAATCGGCCCGAATTATCGAGTGAATATTCTCCTTTCTCTATCTTTGCAAGGTTAACCTCAACGTTTGAAGAAATATTTACGGCAGACAGACCAAGACTTCTCAAATACCTCACTTGATCTTCCATCAGACTAATCAACGGAGAGACAACAACAATAATATGACCACTTTGTGATGGATGTCCTCCCCTGGGGTGGGATGGGTGGGTTGTTGTCTTGCGTTTCATACATGAGCCTCTGGCTCGGGCAATATGGGTAACCATGCCCCACGTAAAGACATTAAACTTTGATTACTATTTACTATTACTATTACTTTCATCGGTAACATGGTCAAACACGAGCGGGAGTGCTTGATGTATTGCCGGTTTCCCGATCCTGTAGGCAAGTTAACAAAAACATATTCTTTCTCGACTAAAACTTTTCTAATTGCAAGCTTCTGGCGAGTATTAAGCTCGGAAATTTGACTTTGACGACACTGACGACGCTTTGCGAAAAGCTCCTTCAAGCGCCGCCGTTTATCTTGTGTTTTCCACATGAGGATCGCGATAGAAAGCGATATCTGATTGGACGAGTCTCAAAAGGTGAGTCTGGCGCGAAAAGGTGCCTAAAAATGGAACCCGAGCTGTGATTGGCCAATTCGGAGAAAGGAATGTAGTTCGGATGTCAGCAGCAGTTCTCTTGGGGGAGCGTTGCGTGACATCCAAAAAAACGGCTGCGAAGGAGACTAGCTGACTGGCTTTCTATTTCAATTTCTTTCACTACTTGTCACAAATAAGGCAACATCATGTTTTTTTAATCTGGATTCGTCAAATTAAGTTTCATGCCAAGTTTTCATTTTCCCCATTTCGCTCTTCAAACGACCATTTTGCAGCGTGCTTTCATGCCCCTCTCTTGTACAATTTTCAACTGCCTCAAACGCAAAATAGCTAACCCTAATATTTCTTTCTTCCCTCGGTGATCGAGCTTAGAAAATACCAGAAATGTGCTGTAAGCCCTACACAGTTGATCCTTCATCTTTTTAGCAATTCAAACTGCAAACTGCATGAATCGACTAAGCAACGTGGATTAGTCATTACATGCAGGTATCTTAGGCGATGTGTTTGGATTGTGTATAAAACAAAGAAGCAAAAGAAAAGAAATTAACATGCGACGCAAATGTGATTAAGTGTTGAATGCAAAACTTGAACTCACCTTTAATGAGAAACAGAAGAAGATGAATCGTGCTGACATAATCGTTTCGACCATAGGAATTTTCCAGAAGGATAGAGCTGTTGCGTGTCATCCAAATGGGGCGGTTTGACCATCTTATTGACTGAACATCCCAGACTTCGCTCGATGACTTATTTCGTCCGCTATAAATGTAGAAAGGTGCACTTGAATTTACGTCATGATGGATTAACTGCACACCAATTGTGTAATTCTGTGAAACTGTAATTGTCCTCTGGCAAGCTACACTGCTCCTTGCCGTCACAGCCAGGTAATAAACTAAGCTAGAGTCATCAATAAAAGTTTCATTTTCAGTGCAGGTTTGAATAAATTTCTTCGCAGTCTCATCAGCTATTGTGAGAACGTGTGCATTGAGTGAATTCCAATTGTAATGGTATAAGAATCCGTATCCCTTCGTGTTAATGACATCAACTCTCAAGAGGCTCAAAAATGGAGCCTCCAAACGAATTCCATCCAGTTCGGTTTTAGATATTGTCGAGTTCACGATACCATGAGACTTGTCAAATGGATCTGGATACATGATTTGAAAACCCATGCCGGCAGAATTACTTACAGAAACCCTACTGATTATGTGACGACTAAGATCGACTCTAAAAGCAATACCAGGGATTCCGAGGTCCTCTCTGTATGCAAAACCCGCATACTGTATGTCAACATTGCGGAAGAAGCTTTTTTTAGATGTTACTGCGAAATGTATCCCAGCCCAGTAAGGAATTTTGCAGCTGACATGCAAAACATTTGTCGTGCATGATAATGACGAAGTCCAGTTTTTCATGCTACAATCTGTGATGTTATCAGTTTGATCTGTGTCACATCGGACATTATGAAGAAACATGTTATCTTTTCCATTTGAGTCATTGTGGTAAGATTTCACCCATTCGTATCCCAATTGTCTGCACACAACTTTGTACTCATATCGAAAGGTACGCATACAAACTGGTAGCCATGTGTTATTAAACCATATTTCGACTTTTCCTTCCCATGGACCAGGACCTTCAACAAGTCTCAATTTCTGAGCTGAAGGAGTCTTTGGGATAAAATTTACCCTTTCTTTGCTGCTAGCCCTCATGATAATCTGGCCGTGAACGAGGAAAAGTCCTTTCAATGGAAATTCAAGGGTTACCCCGTGTTCAATGGTAAGAACGCCCTCAGGCTGTATAATGACATCTCCGATTACTTGGTAGGGAGAAAAATATGTTGTTATATTGACTGCCTCATCTAATATTCCAGAAATCTTATTGCCGCGAACGAAACAAGAGGGTCTGACGCCACTATGCACCTGAAGGCTGGAGGAATTGCGAAATAGCAGGAACGGGTAATATTGAATCCTTGGAAGCTCTACCCGATCCTCGAAGTCAAAAATTCTGTCTTTTATTTTGCACTCATCTCTTGTGCCCCACCAGTTTTTCCTGGCTAGAATTACACGAGAGTGGTCTTTAAAAAAGAAGGCGAAATCATGAGGAAACGAAGGATTGTCAAACGAGTTATGCTCAACAGTTATGTTTCCTTCTGTTGCAGCTATAACGGCTTGTGTCTTAGTACGAATGTAACTGTTGGAAAACGATTTGATTCCTTGATTCTCTAAAAACCAGTTTTTGTTGATGATAACTTGCCGTTTAGCCGGTAGAGCATTGTAATCTATGAAACAAGTATACTCTCCTATGTTCTTTGTAAAGATGTTTGCCACAATTTGTACTCGCACCGGAAATGAGTTGAAGACCTTGCAAAGCGAATTGGAAAAATTCTTGTACCCAATCTTTATGGCAAACCCAATATTTTCTTTAAATGTATTATTCGCCAATACCGCTTTTGCCTCGTACCATTCTGGACCATCCACAAGTAAACCGAACTTTTGGTTTGCGGTCACTACATTGCCGACAAATAAAAGTTTAACGCGTCTATGAAGCGAATATGCTTTCCAGTAGCAAAACATAGGAATTAACTTGAAACCACCCAAAGCGTTGTTGGAAATTGTGGAGTTTGACAAAGTTATAGTGTAGTTATCTTGGTAACTAGAGAATGCTGAGTTAATTTCAAATAGAACACCGTATTCACTATTCTCCGAAACCTGACAATTATTGAGCTGAAGTGATTGCAGTCGACGAAATTGGCCGTCAGTAAGCAAAAGACCGTTTTGTCTGTTTGAATGAACAACGCAGTGATTCACCAAAAATTTTCCTTCTTGCCTTTTTAAGTTTAAGCCATCATTTTGGTTACCGATAGAATACCAAGAATCTATCATGGCGTTGGTGACTCCTTGTTCGATAACCAAACCATACTTGTAGTTCCTAGAGGTAGAAACGTTCTTCAAATTTAGCCTTTCGGAAAATACTTTTTCAAGATACATTCCGTTACGTGAATTTCGGTCAAACAAAGAAGAAGTCACTTCAAAGCGACTGGCAATTACGCTCTGAAACAAAGCCCCGTGCCATCCATTTTCAAGCAACCATATGTTTGAAAGTTGTATTTGGCAATCTTTAGTGAAGTCAGTCATATAAACTCCATGGCCTGCTTTGTTTCGACTGAAATGTGTGTTAGAAACATTGAAGGTGGAGTTAAGCTGGTTTACAATGAACAACCCCCGCACAGAATTATCTTCAATGCGACTCTCGGTCATTTGGAATGAAAACGTTCCTGTATCAATTGTTATTCCTGATGCTTGGTTTTTCGATGAATTGACAGATTCAAATTGTACAGATCCTGTCATAGTATTCATCTCTACACCGTCGTTTTGATTGGCTTCAAACACTGATGACACAACATGCAGTCTACCTCTCGCGTTTTTCACTTGTAGACCGACACTGTTTCCTGTCACCACTGTACGGGAAATTTCAGATAGGCCTATAACATCGTTAAGTTCAATTCCGGACTCAGAATTGTTGGAAAATTCACAGTTTGAGATCAAAATTGATGGCTCCAGAACTGTAAACAAATGAAAAATAACAGTCACCTAAATGCCCTCTTGGGCTGCCCTCCTCCCTCCTCCCCCTCCTCCCCTACAACTTACTTGACCCAAGTAAACGTCGAACATTACGGAGATTTCAAGATCAAAGACCAGCCAATTGATCCACCATAACTTTTCAAATGAATTTTTAAAAAGATGCGAATTTTTTTGAAAAAATGTCAATATAATGGATTGAAAACCCTCTCAATCTGATGAAGTCAAAGTCAGTTAGGACAACTTACTAGTAACTGAAATAACCGACCTATTGACCAACTGAATTACTAGTGAAAACGTACCGAAGTTGTGACTGACTGTTCGTCAGGTTAACTAGCTAATATTATGTCAGTTGACCAAATGTGTGAAGTTATCTGTAAAGAAAGAGAAACGTTACCTGAATCCTCTACGATGATCATCTTCAAGTTACCTCGAAAAAAAATTCCATACTCGGAATAAAAAATAAATTCCGAAACAGAACTAGAACTAATTGTGAATGTCTTTCCTCTGTGAGTGTCTGTGATTTTGCTGATTATCGTTTTGTTTTTTGTGTTTCCATCTACAATATCAAGTTGAAATCCGTATCCTTCGATCAGCGTAAAATGTACGGTGAGTCTTCTTCCAGGTGACGCTTTGAAAATCTGAAGCGTGAAGAAGCTTATGTTTAATATCAAACAAAATTTTCTTGGCAGATTTTCAGCGATTTTCATTGTATAATGATAATAAAAATGAGAACCAACATTTTACTAAAGCAAAATTTATCTAGAGCTTAGAACGAAAAATAAACTATGGCTCCCAAGGGGCCACAGGAAGACTCAGAACCCACTCTACAAGCCTATTATATGCTTCACCAAATGGACAAGGTGCTCGTTGGAGAGTCATAACGTTAATATTCTTTATCCTTCTGCATGTTTGTTGTTGTTCAAGAATAACTTAGGCTATGGTATGTGGATCAAGAAATTTAAATCAAGAAGAAAATTAAGTATTTCAAGAGTATTGGTTTTTCAATTGAAGAACACATTCAATAGAATCATTACATCATTACTTGTCAAACTAATTGAAAACCCTTGTGCCATTCGCAACGTCATGTCAAAGATCAGTATCAGATTGTCACTCGACATGGCCTCCAGCTGACAGTTAGGTTTGCCATTAAACTAGCAGCGGTCATTGTACAAACTGTGCCATGTAAGTCGACAGTGAAAAGGCAGACGTAAGGCACATTTCCCGGGGAGGAGATGCGAGACAAACTGTGTCATGTAAGTGGACAGTGGAAAGGCAAAGGTAAAGTACATTTCTCGGGAGATGCGAGACAGCTGTAATCGACGAACATCCAAACAACTACAAAGAATGGTTATCAACGCAATATCCCTAATGAATAGAAAAGTTATTAAATACATGAATAGGAATTTCCTTTAACTCTTAAATCCGTATGGATCATAAGCTAAAGTTCTTACCTGGCTGCACCTAGTTGGAGAGGTCTTTGCAACTGCATTTAAAAGCAATGGGAAAGAAAGCTTCTGCGGAAAGACGGAACATAGATCTGCTGCTGTACGCGTGTAAACAAGTCCATCTCCAAACCTTGTATTTTTTGTGCTGGCATTGCGCATAGTAACATTGCCAAATAAATTCTCGATGTTTACACCGATCATCGCTGGACTCAAGATCGTGGAGTCGACAATTTCCATAGGTTTGGCAAGTTCCTGTACCTGCAGTCCATAGGCGCCATCCCTAATAGTAACGCCGTGCAAGTCAGGGGCCTCTCTCTTCGCTTTTATGCCGTCAAAAGCGTTCTCTATGTCTACGTTCTCCAAAGACGAGTTTCTGTGATTCTTGGTGGAGTTTCTTGGTGCGAAATAGATACCTTTCCAGTAGACCCTCTGAGCCAAGATAGGCAAATGAATGTCGCACTCGATTCCGATGTCCTGACTATGCGCTGGCACATTGGTTTAGTTTTTTATTGGGATAGAAAAAAATAGCAATTGATTTGATTGTCCGATACTTCTACCAATCTCAGGGGAAATGAGCCGGTGTCACACATGCTGGCGCTCGTCTAGCCAACAAAACCTTGGACCTATCTTATCATATTTTAGGTCTTAGGTCTTTGTGTAATGCCTTGCTTACAACACTAAGTATCTTCAACCGGCTGACTCTGGAAAGCTGGTTTTCTAACTAAGACTTCCCCCCCCCCCCTCTCACCCGCTGGTGTCCACAACTACCTATTCTGTACAAACGACTAATTCACGGAATCTTCACCACAAACGAAAGCATCAGATAGGCCTAACATTACCGACAGATCGAAACTGGCCAGTCACTACCGACTTGGGAACTTGAGTCTTATAACCATTAAGATCACGGCTAAGCAACTTTACTAAAATCCATATCCGACCTAATTATAATTCTCCAAAAACTGCATTCATTTTAAACTTGCATAGCTAAAGCAAATAAGAGTTCATTGGTAAAATTATCACATAAAAAAGGCAACTATTTGGAATGAAACAAATCACGGCTAAACCGGGACCAATCTGTCTACGCGAACCGAAGCTATAATTAACAAATGGTAAACACCACAGCGTACACTATTGAGTTATGGAAGCACGCGGGAGGTTGCTAACCACGAAAGAAGCGTAAGAGTCGCTCGAGGCGACAGCCGAGAGCGACTCTAGCTTCTTGAGTGCTTAGCAAACCTCCCAAGTGCATCTATAACTCAATAGTGTACGCTGTGGTGTTTACCATTTGTTTTATAACATAACATTGATACATTGTAGCTGAAGAGTTCCCTTTTATTTAACAAATCTTACGCGACCAGAAAAAACAAGCGCGCGCGGAAAAATAGTCTTTGTTCACGTCAGCAGCGTACACCCATGGGCAAATGGGGGACGCTAAATTGACCAATCAGAGCGCGCGCTTTACTTTGGTTATGTTATAACTACTCTTCACTTGACTCTGATGATGACTTTGTCGACACTTTGTCGAAACGTCAGTCACTGCTACCCACAGCAGCCCTTCTCAGGACTATCCTCACTCGCATGATATGATCACAGGAGATGATCATCTCAAGCCCTGTTAAAAATTTTTTCTCGAGCGAGGAACAAATTGTCGCTTATCTAAAGATTTTCTTTGAGGTAAGGTCGGAGGTAGAACATGCATTCACAAAAGTTACCAGGTAAGATTTCCACGTAGCGCCATTCCCCATTATGCACACAGTTCTTGGATAAATAAAAAAATGGCCAAAGCAGTAGTTTCCCTTTGGGACTAAGGCTTTCTATCAGAATGGTATGGGGTTGAGCGATAATCTTTCCCTTGCGTATATGGTTACAACAACTTCCTGAAATAGCTTCCAGCGCAAAAAATTTGGTCCCGAACACTTTTCAAATCGGCGGCAATTGAGAGTAAATCTACCAGATCGGGAAGCTCCTATAAAATATTTTCTGTTTGACTGGTGCATGGCATGGGCTGATGACAATGACTCGCTCACAATCTTTGATCGCAGCTTCAACTGGTAAGTTTCAGACTGACATGGATAGAGGTTCTTAATGACCAATTTTCAAATTCAAAACATATTTTTTTTTAGGAGGAAAAATTTATGTACCATTTGCCTTGCATAAATATTTCAAAACGTTGTTAGATTTTTTAGGAAAGCACCCATGAAAATATCTTTATGCAGTTCAAGTTCATGAGCAAAAGGATAGTCCTTCTCCTTCTTAAGTCCTCCTGGGAAATTTTAGAAAAATTAACGAAACACAAATTTAAAAGAGAAAACTTCAAAACTCTCTTCTAGTGTGCCAGGATTCACGGAAATTCGGAGGTTTTCACAAAATGAAGGAAATGGCTTTACGAATGATTTTAAATGGTTAGTACCAGTTTTCATCTTTTTGATGGTTTGTAACTTAGAAAGAATACAATAAAAAGACTGACCAAGGAAAGTAGAACATTTTTACAGGGTTGAATTATATAATCATTGGTTATCCAAAAATGGGTGTTATTTCGCCACTAGTAGTGTCCCTGGCAACGCTTCCAAAGGATTATTCAGACGCATTTTTTAGTTTATGGCTCAAATAATTCTAAAACTAACTAGGTGACCCCCGTGATTTTTTTAAGTAATTGCTTTTGGCACTTAAAAAGGAAAATGCACAAAGATTTGAAAAAAATTCTACGGGGCGGAATTTTAGAAAATTTAGAAAAAGACAATTTTCACGCAGTTCAAAATTTCCTTTTGTAGAATTTACTAGGATTTTTTCTGACGATTCTTTTCATTGATAATATTATATTGGAACAATAAAAAGAAGGGGCCATGCAAAAGCCTTCGTGAGTTTAGCAATACCCACGCGCGCTCTCGCGCATTGAAAAATCCAGATTCTACAAGATCGACAGTTGCTCATGATCTGTTATGGCTACCGCTGACTATCGAGTGGGTTTGCGCGTGCACCGACATATTTTTTTTTATTTTTTCGCTTCTTTCGCGCCTTTCTCTCGCGCGTGACGCACGAGAGTGACCTGCTCACCGCGCAAGGAAACCAGTACTGGCCACCATAATCACGCGCTCTTATGTTAAAATTTCTGGACTAAATCCATATGTATACCTGTACTTTTCACAGAATACGTATTCCTATGAACAGTTACACTTGTCTTATAGGAGACAAAAGTGGCGTAAGGTCAATAAACGCTTCCAGCGCCAAAAAACCGTACTAAAAGTATTAATTAGTCATTTATCATAAATCAACGTGGTTTATCCCGCTATAGCCTATTCATCCGATCGCTGCCTAGAATTTCACGTTAGACCATAAAACAGTCCGCCTTATTTTAGGCCTCAGCCGTCCACAACGTATCTCCAGCCTTAAAACTGCATAGTTTTATATAAAATAGCTCAGGAAATTACAAACTCTTGACTAGCTTAAGATAACTCACCACAAGGCCAATACGAAACCCAGGAATAGCGACAATCCCAAATGCTGTCTTCCTTTCCGGTACACTCAACGTACTTCAAGTATACACTGCCAGCGCCAGGGTGGAGGTAATACCTCTTTGCTCTGAGAAAGCCAAGCTGTCTGCAGGCCACTTGTGTATCTCTAAGGTCCCAAAGATCGGCGCAGATAGTACCCCACTGTCCGTTCCACTGTAGCTCCAAACGGCCGTTGTTATGGGAGGTTCCACCAACAAGACGTATCCCTTGATTGTAAGGTATGGCTGAGTTCTTGCATGAAAGTGATTCATTGCAAGGAACCGCTCGGAAAGTAATCCTGTGTGAGGGTGTCCCTTTTGCATGTAGTGATCCATGAACACGAACCCCCACAGATGGAACAAAATTTATCTGAGTACCAGGCTCTATGATAAGAGAGGCATTCTCTGCGACAACCAAGTCACTGGTGACCAAGTAAGGACCCTCTACATGCGTCAGTGTCTTGCTATCAATGACAGTGCCATTCAGTTCCCGTGAAATATTTCTCCCATAGTCGCAAATTCCGCACTTGAAAAAGATGGCCAATACAATGCAGTACTTCGGTAGCATCGTGACTAGCTCTGAACAGATATTAAATGTGATCATAAAATAAATTATAAATGACCTGCGGATGAAAATCAAGTAAAGCATTGATTCTCGAGGAAAGCTCAGTGGAAAAAAGGCTAGAAAAAAATTCAAGCCTCGACAGTATTCGTACCCGAGCCTTCCAGATTCTTGTTGGGCGATACCATCAGATATCATTTTACAACGATTGGCAATAATTTCGCGATCTGATTAACCAATGTGTCGTTGTCGATAAGAGCACAGATAACGCTGCTTGAGTCACGTAACGTGTCACGCACTGAGAGAATCGTTTAATTTGACCTCAATATTGTGGTAAAAACCAAAGCGATGGTGGTTTAGCGTGGTCTGTACTCTTATCGACAACGATATTCGTCATCACGGTGGTCAAAATTAAAATGTTGTGGACTTATGAGGCGTAGCTGAGTGAGTACACAATAAATTTTTCACCACTGTGATGACGAATATCGTTGTCGATAAGAATACAGACCACTCTAACCAACCGTCGATTTGTCAGTTAAGTATCTCTAGGCATGGATTCGAATGCCATCGAAAAAAGCCTGAGTTCGTTTCAAGATTCTTTTCTGCAACAGCTTAAATAACAGCTCACCTGCAAGGATCATTGCTCTACTACCTATACATAGTAGAATAACAACAAATCTTTTTGTTTCAAAGGTATGTTGTGGTATTGAGTTCTTTGAGATGTCGGGCCATTTCTTAAAATAAGCTTAGCTGAAAATTAAAAAAAAAAAAAAAAAACACGTAAAGTAGATGAAATGTGTAAAATTATGGCAAAAAGGCAAAAAAAATATATCAAGTATAGCATATTATAGAGGGTAAAACACATAACAGTATAAAACTGACAAACCAGTGGCCCTCTTAAAAAATATTGCAAATAATTATTAAAAAGATTAAAAACTAATTAATTATGGAAAAAGATCAAGAGCTAAAAATCTAAAATTACAAAGTTTATAAAAACTATAAGATAAAATGTTCTAATCGTTTATAACTATTCTTAAAAAAATCTAACATGGCCCTCTTAAAACATTTGATAGTAGGTTTCATTCTTATGTCCAGTGGTAAGGTATTCCAGAGGTGTGAGGTCGATACTGTGAAAGACCTACCTCCCTCTGACTCCCGTTTGAATCGAGGACAGACGAGGTTTAGTTGAATCAATGAATCGGAACGTAAAATTCTGATGCTGTACACCAAATTCTGATTCTAATTAATCGCATGACAAACGAATGTAGATCAGTTCAAACGACTGATTTCAAGAAACTTTAAAATAAACAAGGGTGATGTTAGTAAAACATGTATGAAAAGTTCCATGTTGAAAACAGACCGCCCGGCCGTATGAGCTGCAGCCACTGAGGTAAATTCGCCGTTTTTTCCAATCAGTTTACAAGGTGTGAATCAATATTTTTCGCTCTTCGGCTTGCATTTGGTATGAAAAATAACAGACAAAGGACACAAAACCTCAGCTCCCAATTCAACTTATTGTCACACAATTTCCTGATGGATACAAAATTAAACGATCAGGCAGTAGTCCCTAAGTGACGGCATAGGTCGCCAGAATATGTAATGCTATTTGCCTTACAGTCATTGAAAATTTCTGAATTTGACCTGCCTGGGCTAACAGGCATTTTAGTTTCGAATCTAGTAACGCTTGATATCTGAAACACGTGGAAAAGCTTCGCAACGTTTGGTTCAAAATCAGATGTTTGCTCAAAGGATGGGCCGGATATTTTCCTGTAGTTTGTAATACTATCAACAGTTTCTTTACCAGTTGAAGAATTATGCGAACAAAAGGTACAGACTGGACTTATTTTAACTCACTGAGTCGGATGTGTGAGCCCCCTGCATTCGAAGTAGATCGAAAATGAAAAAATTTACGTCTGTAAAGTACTTACAACAACTGAATAAAGGCTGATAGTTTCTAAAGAAACTGTTTGGGGCTGCGACGGTGGGGGTAACGAAATAATTTCAATATATCAAAAAAGTCGGTTGAAATGGTAAATTGGCCACCGTCACGATTATAAAAGCTGACGTTTCGAGCGTTAGCCCTTCGTCGGAGCGAAAGGACTAACGACGAAGGGCTAACGCTCGAAAACGTCGAGCTTCTATAATCGTAACGGTGGCCAATTTACCATTGCAACTTTGTTAATATATTGAAATTATTACTTACAACAATTATCGCGCTACTCTGCAGACATCACGTATAATAAAGGCATGATAAATCCTTAACTAAAATTTATTTTGGTAGTTTCTTCGAAAAGCAACTTACTACTGACAACATAAGAATGTGCGAGAGGTAAACATAAACAGAGCACCGAGTACGTCAACTAAAGCAGTTCTTGGAAAGCCAAGTTTTCTCAAGAACGGTCGGCTCCAGCGTGACGCTCTGTGGCGTTTTCCTTTGTATTGAGTAGTTTTAGAGGATATAATTCCTTTCCAGTTGGCAATAATCTTAAGGGAATATCTTTGAGAAATTACCTGCGTCATTGAAATTCCCAAAAGATATCAAGGGTCGTCCCACGGCGTTATATAGTTCTAAGAAATCGCTATAGTGACATAAAGACATTACCGGGAAACGATGAAAATAAACGCACAAGTACAGAAACATTTGAAGGTTAGGTTAACAGCTCGAATGAAGTTCGACGATTTTAGAACCATTTTCATGTCTTTTGCTCAGAAAATATTTTGAGTATTTTTTGGTTTATCACTCATGTAGTCACATGCAAAGCACGAGTAACGCCACAACAGCCTCCTTTCAAGTGATGGCTACTTGGATAGGTGAATTTTTCATGTTTAATTTTCGTCGCTCAAAATATAGAGAGGTAGACTTCCAGGAAACTGGCACTTTTCAGATTTGAAGATTGAATGTAATATTCTTGTTATGATGTCTTCAGCGAGTAATTCATCCTTAAAAAAATTGTTAACGATTCTATTTGTCCCTGTCACATCTTCCTGCAAAACCTGATTACAATCTTATAACCAGAACACAAGGCTACCAATTTTGGACAGCGAACAATCTTGTAAGCGTGAAAATGAATTCATTTGTACTCAAATAAAAAATTACGTCTCCTGGCTTATAATTTGCTTTTATACGTTTAGTATATTGTTGATTTTCAACAAAGATGTATCCAAATCTGAAACATTCAGCAAGTTTGACCTTCCTCTTTTCATTCAATTCGTGTGAACTTGTAGTATGGGACTTGTTTTTCTCGCACCCTTCCCTTTCATAAATGCCATTAGCATCAAAGCTCCAACATGTTTCAAAGCTGGTTTGCTTAGCACAGTTTAAAAATGTTTGCTTCATATGCATAAAAACTGCTTATACCAATGTTTTTCGACTTCAAATTTAGCACAGTTTAAAATACAAAGTGACCACCGTCATGTGGAAAATTCAGTTTACCAGTTCCTGTTTCTGATTTTCTTTCAGTTACACTCGGTTTTGCTAAACATTTATACTGCAGTGGATGAGGTATAAGTCTTACAGATAAAAATTCTTTGATCTTTAAATGATTCATGACAATATTTGATGTCAGCTCTGCGCAGTAAAACGGCTATCTTCCTTGCCAAAATTTATCCTAACACAGACTTGCCTGGTTTTTATTTATTGCAGCGCTCTTGCAAACGACGCTTCAAAAATCGACCAAAACAAATGTCACAATTCTCTCCATTTGCAACCAAGGGAACTAAACATCAGTACTCTTACAACTCCTTTTTACAAACATTTCAATTGGGTCCTGGGTACCGCATAATTCATGCGCCATTTTGCAGGTTGTACATAGCATAAATGCACAAACGGTCATCGCCGAGTGTACATATCTAAATAGCTTTGTACTGTGTTCGTATATCTTTTAGGACCATTGAGGAACAGCCATCTATGGAAGTGTAAATTCAGGATAATTGGAAGAGGTAACAAACAGCACGAAACAGAGAAAATCTAGTTGCTGACCCACTTCCTCGGCTTCTGCCTTCTTCTCACTGGCACTTAAGACACACGCCACTCAAATGGATTCGTGTGTGCTTATGCACGAGCTCAAAACGAACTGATAGCATTGTGCATATCAAAGAAGAAGATACCTATCCCTGAATACATTTATTCAAGTGGTGACTTAGTAAGTTTTCTTGGCCGTGTGCAGAAAGGAGTCTGAAAATTCTGTAAACATGTGAACAAAATTTACATTATTGACTTGTTTATTACTTCAAGAAATCAACTTAGGACAGTAATTTTAAACTAATAAATAAATGCGATCTCAACTAGTACAGCTGTTTCACTGATCATGATGCGTCTTGTGAACTGATTCTGCGAAATTTCAACCATTTATTCTACGTATTCTGAACACTACTTTGAATAATCACGTTCCACTGTTCATTTCTATAAATCCTTTATTTTCGCCATGAAGAACTACAAGTTACAATGGTTTTCAACCACATTCGATGTAAACAAATACAATTCTAAAATGAACGAAGTAAAATAGTTTTTGGCGATTTCAAAAATCAACAAATGAATCACATGGCAAGTGGCAAACAATGTCTATAACATCGCTTTGAACCCAAATGCATACAAGAAACCAAGACGTGTAATCTATTTTCTTGATGGCTAAAGACGAAATAAATGGACTAGTATTCCTTTGGCTTGGACAAAATATCAAAAGAGGCATAATGAAAAACTTCAGGCGAAAAAGGACAGCCAGTTGGTCTTCGATTCTCTCAGAAGAAGCTTGCGTTTGCTGTACCACGAAAGCCACGATAAAGGTATAGTACCGTTATGTAACGTGCAACGTGGGTGTTTCGGCAAAAAACCTGGTTACCCTTGCCTGTTGTGGCCTTTTCCTTGATAAAAAGATCGCATCTTAAAGCATCTTCTATGTAATTCTGTTCTTTTTTTGGCAGAAAATGCCAAAAGAGAGTCAAACAAAAGCGACCAAAGCTGATATAATTTCCGGGAGAGTATAGACACCCGCATCGTGATCAATGGTACGTAATGTAGTTCATCTTGCAAATATTGCTATGCTATTATTACTTTTTTTTAATTCGACCAAAATCTATAACCACCTTGTTAATAAAAGTGAAATCAACCTTGCATGCTAGAAAAACTCTTTCCAGGGAACTGTAGTTCTCAGGAAGCAAACGGCCTTGAGGAATTATTCTCGGAAACGTTGGCTTTTGCTGAGCGTTATTGATGCGTCTTTGCTTACAAAGAAGACAAACTAGGGGAAAAGCATATTCCAAGCCTTCGAAGAATGTTCTCACAGTAAGGTGGTTATGCTTAACACGTGTACACTTTTGATTCCAGAGCTAAAATTGAAGCAATCGATTTGGTACAACCGTTGAAATCCATCATTTCCTCCCAAAAGCTAGATTGGACCAGCACCTTTCCAAATTCACAAAATCTAAGTAATCAGACACGCTTTTGAATCAAAAAACTTCTGAATAAGTGTCATGTTTTTATCCTTTCCTTAATACACGGAATATTTATTTTGTGGGTCAATTTGAGGCGTAAATGAAACTTCAAGTTGCTGTGCAATTTGTTCTTATCATTGATCACCTCTGCATCAAACGAGTTGAAGTCCATTTGCTAGACCGTGACGAAGAAGTCTATTGAGCGTTTGCTTAATTGCTTTACTGATGTTTTTGTTTTGCTGTTTCGTCATCTTGGCTTTTCGTCATGATACTCTGACTTGATTCACGTTCTATCATTTCATTAAAACACGACTCGCAATACGGCCACAGATTTTCCTACTCTCCACCCAGGAGTGCCCTCTTCGTTTTCAAAAACCGAACACCTCATACAAAAGTGAATTACCGCACGTCAAACAACTATATATTGTCTTTGCAAAGCAAGAACTACAAATTCGTTCGTCTCCTACCATTTTTATGTGCTGTTGGCTTTTTCGAGCATGGCATTCACATAATTCCTGGCGAGTTGTGGGTAATAAATGAATCAGGAGATCCTATAATTCATGGATTAAGTTCGGCACATGTGAGATGCGACGTTTGAATCAATAGTCGAACCTAAGTCGAATCTTTGACTGTTTCAGTCGCACATGCGACTAAAGTCGCATTTAATTTAAAACAGTCGAATTTAATTGATTCAAACGTTGCACTTCACATGCATTTAACTCTCACATTAAGTTCGGCACATGTGAAATTCGACGTTTGAACCGGGCCTTAAATACTTCAAATCAATCTCTTATCTTTCTCCCTTAGAAATTAACGTGACCTCGGTGCGAAAGGCAGAGCGACATTCGTGCATTTAATTTCCATACCTTCGAAACCTCGGTGGATGAAAGAAAATGCTCATGGACTAGAAATTGGACTGAATCGTTTCTTTGCTAACTTGCTTCTCTCCAAGTTTTTTCGTGCGCTGCGCCAATGACCAGTTAGTACAGATAATGTAAGATGCTTTACTTACTTGAGGTATCCTCACTCTTTCATAAGCTCACATGAAAAAATGAATCATCGCTGCTCAATGATTAGTTCTATATAATTTCCTGCGAAACTTGTCGCTCAATTGGACGCGTAACCTCAAGACTCTTAGAATGTCGCCTCACAACGTGAAAGATATACACAGTTCAAAGTGCTCAGTGACGTCATAATAATTCTGAGAAAGCCGCAGTCTAGAAAATGGTTTTACATATTTACGATCGTAGTAGATTTATTAAAAAGAATAACACTAACGAATAAAGCAAAAACAAAGTGTTGTTCTGCTTCGTACAATTTTCTTCTCAGCGTATCAATATGCATCGTTATTTCTTTTTCTCGTAATTTTTAGTCTTTCCCATGCAGAGTATTACAATTTTGAATATCTTTTGGTCAATATTTTGAAACTTGAGACGGAAAAGTCTGCACTTCAGGTTGCACGGACGATGTAACGTATCTTGTTTCATTTGTCTTGAAAGACAGATATCGAAGAAAACATACAGAATTAAAAAAGTACACAAGCCCCTCCCTAAAAAAAAATCATGAAAAAAAACATATAAGAGAGGAAGGAAAAACATAAAAAAATTGGATTATACACCTTCAACAGGTCTTACACATCCCGTAAATGTTCGGGACAGGCATCGATAACTTTCTAGTTATCTTCTTCGTTTCTCGGTAAAGTGGTCTTTTAGACAAAGCATATGTTCTCAGAAATCATTCTTATCATATTACGTTCAAGTTACATCTACGAATTTGACAATTTTTAAGTTTTCTAGCTAACACGTATCAGAATATTGATCAGGCCAATTCTTCTTACAAATTTTCCACACTGGGCCGGGTTATGGTTGCGGGTTGTGTGATGAAAAAAATTCGTAGCTCTCAATTAGAGAAAGTGGGTCAAAGAAAAACTTCTGAGTTACTGCGAAGAATCTAACACGAAGAAGAGCGTAGAACAAAGAAAGAAATCTACGTTACTGCGAAGAATCGAACTTGAGACGCTTTCAGAGTACACAAATTGAGTTCAGTAACTTTCCGGGTACGGCGTCACGCAATCTATTCTTTTCGCGGAAGAGCGACACAGAATAGCTTTGTTATCTTGATCGAACCTAACTCTATTACAGTCTTAATAATTTTATAATGTACATCATAAACTGAAAAAAAGACATGTCTTAAAGCAAAAAAAAAAGGCCAGCTCTATGAAAAACATATGCCGCCAAACAAATCACTTCGGTTGTCTAGTTAAAGGCTCTTCAAACGACAAGATCCTTCTCTTCCAGCCTTCTTAAAGCGCAGATTCACAGCTTTAATTTTTTCAGATCCGTTTTAACATTTCTTTGTTTTAGTTTGCACCATTTTACTGAAATGTTTGTTTTCAGAGTTAATCCTTCTGTGTTCCGACTTTTGGAGCCCAGAAATTTACGCAAATTGCATACAAGCCCGTGGCTGCGTTTATCGACCCCAGTGCCTGAAAGCAGGGGAGAATAATTTGATTGCGGAAGGCAAGGGAAAAAATTCCACCGCAATTTTCAGTGTTCTTCACTAGCGATATTTTCCTAGCAGTGTTTTCGCGTTAATAAGATGATATATGGGCCATGACTCCGATATAAGTCTTCTCCAGCAGTCATGGGTCGCGAGAGATCAGCATTGTGACTGCTATCGGATTAGATTAGCGCTCCCGGACCGAGGTAACAGTTTTTCTCAGAACAGGAGACACGTGTCACAGGAGATTCATATGTTTCACAGTTCCGAACAAGGTCGGACCTAGACCTTCCTAATGAGGACATTGTGATTTAGAGTCGCGACGAATCAACCTTAGGTGCGCCCTAATTCCATATTTTTTTCTTTTCACTGATCTTTTCACCGAAGGGCCCCGCAGAAAAGCAGAACTGCACTTGGTATAATCAGTATCTTAGTAGAAGAACAATGTAATCATTATAATCAGATGTCATCAAGGCAACCTCGTTCCCAGGGTCTCTCATCTTCCCAACCCCCCCCCCCCCCCCCCCGCTCCTCGCTCCTCGCTCGCTCCAGGGGGCTGGAAGATGAGAGACCCTGGGAACGAGGTTGTCATCAAGACAGTCAAGCCGTCATGATGGGGACCCAAGAACCTTGAAGATGTTAGGTATGAAAGTTTTATTCATTCATTCATTCATTCATCTTTTCTTTGTTTGAGCAGGTTGAGTTTATGTTAGCAATTTTTGCTAATGTGGACCTGCTATCTTCCCCACCCATCCCACCCCAGGGAAGGACATTCACCACAACTCGTACGTGGGATCATGAGAAATTAACGGCTCCTTCCCCTAATAATAATAATAATAATAATAGTAATAATAATAATAATAATAATAATAATAATAATAAAAGATTTATACCGCGCCAGTATCCTACTGTTCAAAGGCGCCTACAAAAACTTTAACATTAACACTTAAGACAGCTACTATTAATTATAAAAGGTTTTTCTAAAAAGAAAAGTTTTTAATCTACTTTTAAAAACAGACACAGACTGAGCATTTCTAATTTCACATGGCAAAGCATTCCATAATGATGGTGCTGCTACAGAGAAGGATCTTGCGCCATATGTTTTCAAGTTATAGGATGGAGAAACCAGAAAGTGCTTGGATGATGAGCTTAGTTGACGCGATGGGGGTGTAAGATGTAAGCAAATCACAAATGTAGGACGGTGCCAAGTTGTTAAGTGCCTTGTAGGTTATAAGTAAAATCTTAAAAATAATACGTTGATTAACGGGAAGCCAATGAAGATTAAAAAGAACAGGCGTAATGTGATCATGCTTTTTTGTAAGTGTGACGAGGCGCGCCGCGGCATTCTGGACGTGTTGTAGCTTTTTTGTAGTGTAGGCTGGTAGGCCATACAAAAGGGAATTATAGTAATCCAGCTTTGAAGATACAAACATATGAACCACCAATTCAGTAGTGGTCGCTGAAAGATATTTCCTGATGTAGCTAATATTTCGCAAATGATAACCCTAACCCTCCAGGACCTACGGTTTTATTCGTCCTTATCCGAGAAGACTAGAATTTCTATCCATTTCTTAACATTATAGAAAGATAGCAAATTCTCCTCAGTTGTTTTAAGACCATGCGTATTGGACCGGCCGGGGCTTGAAATCTCGACCTCCCGCACAACACAATCCGGCGCTCCAACCAATTGAGCTAACCGGGGCGCGGTTAACGTATTTTAATGTATTTCCCTCCTGACTCGATTAGCTTCGCTAATTTGCGGTTAGGGGTTGTTATATAGTTATTTGATAGCTATGGTGAATTGTTTTTTATTGTTGCTGTTGTTGAAAGAAAAAACGAAATTTTTGTTTGCGTACCCACATGGCCACAATCAGACAGCCAGACTAAAGAGCTACAAAGTCTATCTTCTTAGACTGTCTTGTACCCAATGCCACGCCGGGCCGACGAAGATCCTCGGTATCGCGGGCTCGTAGAGAGCAACAAAACATGGTGGCAACAAAGCAAGTGACGGAAGGTAAATGATTAAGACTGTTGGGTTATAATGCTTTATCTTCCATTTTATCGCCTCGATTTTTTTCGAGTTAATTATATATCTTTTTTCCTTTCTCGAACGTATCGATGATGATCACTGAATTTTCAAGGCATTCTTTGTTATTAACATTTGCAGGGTACTCTTACTATAATTATTCTTCGCTAAAATATCGCAGTATCTGGTGTATATTGTTAATCTTTTGATTTGCCGTGTGCCAAGTTTCGATCTGCAGAAACTGTGAGTGTAAAACCTGTTTGCTCAAGTGTTCTTAAAAGGTAAAGAGTAAAATCTGATTTATACGAAACCAATCTGAAACGAAGCGCAAAATTTATACGTGGCAGAATTAAATAAAGTGGTAATAAATAGTGTTTATTCAACTGTGCATGGAAACTACCCTTTCCAATTCTGCTATGCTCACCTCCACTCCCGAAGTACCCACTACTCTCGATCATAAATCTTATCACTTCCCTGCAAATTTTAAACTTTGTGCACGAGAAATTTTGTAAATTTAATTATAATCTGTAGTAATCGCGAGCATCTAGTGCTTTTGTTTTTAAACAAATGGTATATAACAGAAATCAAGGTCGCTAATTTACATCTTATCGGATGGTTCTGGTATTTTCTTGTAAATTTTTTTATTCCTCATTGTCAAGGCCCTACCATTTAAGTCAACAAGACAAACTTAGAAGATTACTATTCCACGATTGCTCCTGAATTGTTGATAATTTTGGCTGAAGTTTGTAACAGATATTGTTACTGGGAACATGTTTTTCTGCTCATAATTGGTCAAGGAAGGGAAATGATAAGGGATTGATTCTGGGATCTGTGCCCACAATAACATCCAAAATCTTCCATTCTTCCATCTATTGTTACCATGATGGACAAAAAAGTTGATTAAAATTATTTCATAAGTACTATTTTGATCTCTTGATCTCAAAATAGATTTTTAAAGAGCATTCTTTTGTCTCTAAGGAGTGTTCACTTGTAGATAGCTTTATCCACTTAGGGATGTATTGATTCAAAGCAATAATTTTCTTATTTATTTGTCCTGGATTTCTGTGTAATGGATAAACATCTAAACCCTTTCACTCCTAAGATCAAAATACAAATTCTCTGCACTGGCTATGATACAGTTCATATAATTTTTGCTTTGGGAATTTGTGCTAAAATCAAGCAACATCCCTTATCACCCCTCTGCTTGATAAAAATCTTTACCATTTTACTCCCAAGATCAAAACATAAATTCTCTGCACCATCTACAATTTTTGCCAGGAGAGTTTGTTGCTAGAGTCAAGCAACCTCTCCCAATTGGTATATCCTTTTTTTTTCTCATCACCCCTCTGGTAGAAATGTATTAAGAAATTTCTCTTTGATCCCTCTTGGAAGTGAAAGGTTTAATATCTTTACTTCCCAGGCCAAGGGCTGGTTTGATGTACTACTGTCATATCATTATTTCTCTCCAACATGCAGGTAGTGGCTGGTGCAACCTGAAGTATTTCAGCCTCTTCACCTTAACGATACAGAATGCTTCTCTCATTCTCACCATACGCTATTCTCGTACCTTACCTGGAGACATGTACATTGCTACGACTGCAGTTGTGTTCGCAGAAGTCTTCAAAGTACTGGCGTGTTTGTTGATTATACTTGCCGAGAAGCGCAACTTCCACGATTTTTTTGACCTACTATATTCGTCAATTATTGGTCAGCCATGGGACACACTGAAACTATCTGTTCCAGCACTAATTTACACTGTACAGAATAATTTACAGTATACTGCTATTTCCAATCTGGATGCTGCCACTTTTCAGGTATTTTTTTTTTATTGAATTGTGCCCTTATTTTACATTTTCAGTATCTTTCTTATCTGTTGATTGATTAATACAAGGTATGAAAAATTCCATGTGGAAATGGAAGAAAAAAATGCACCAGATGTGCATCAGATGATGTTTGATTTTCATTTAAGTTTAACTGTATAGCCCCCAGTTGTGAGTAGTATCTAATTTCTCCTTACAATATCACCCCTGAATCACACATTAAGGTCAGGAGAATAAAGGAAATGATCACCAACTAAAGAAGCTCTTGATTGTTAAACAAATTCTCTTTGTCAGGATCGTAGGAAATGTGTATTATGGAGAATATGCATACTGATGTTAGGGTGTAAGCTGTAATTTAAATTTTGAATTTTGATCTTTTCTTATTTAGGTGACATATCAGTTAAAAATTCTGACAACAGCCCTGTTTTCAGTCTTTATGCTCAACAAAACTCTTGTGAAACTGCAGTGGTTATCATTATTCATGCTCTTTGTTGGAGTCTCAGTTGTGCAGCTTCAACCAACAAGTGAAACTTCTTCAAGTACCAAAGATGCCCAGTCTGTGGAGACTACACAACAAGTGAAAGTATCTCAGAACCCACTGTTGGGTTTGCTTGCTGTTATTTTGTCCACTCTTTGCTCAGGATTTGCAGGTAAATTTCTGAGTATGAACCATATATATGGAGGGTGTACCAAGGAAAAACTGTAGATTTGACAGATTTTGCAGATTGTTTCATGATTCAGATGCACAAATGTTAAAGTTCCAGTTTAGAAACATCCCACAAAATAAAGCACCACCACAAGTTGATATTTCAAGTCCAATAATCATGATCTTATTATTAAAAAAAAAACCCTGCATGTGTATTAAGTGACTGTATAAGGGAATAATCTTCAGTGTAACCTTCATTTGTATAGCTCAGCAAGTAATGACATTGGAAAGTATTTTTTAATAATAGAAAAAGTGGCATGAATGAAACTATGTAATTTTTGAATCTTGATCTATGGCAAAAAGTTTACCCTTCATTTGGAGGCAAGATGGCCTTAACTTTTGTTGCTTCATCTGGCAAATTTAACCACCAGACTTCCTAGGAATTAACACCTTGGCAAATATTTGGCAACGACTTCATAAGTAAGGGCATCTTTTAGCAGAGTGGAGCTGCTAGTAAAGACATTGGAACATCTTCTCTGATATTCAAAAGGAATTACATTTTTTTCGGTGGAATTTGATGATAAGACAACAAAACTTTAATGTGTTTGACTTGAAAATATTTGACTACAGTGTAGATGTATGTAAATAGTATTACTCATTGTTGCCACATTTTGATGTTTTTTCCTGTTGTGTCTAAGGTGTATATTTTGAGAAGATTTTGAAAGGTTCACAAGCTTCTATCTGGATCCGAAACATTCAACTGGGAATCTATGGAACAATTATTGGCCTTATTGGCATGCGTGTTAAGGATGGTGACAAGATTGATGAGAAAGGCTTTA
>NC_142523.1:2423405-2468405 GCF_964205215.1 Stylophora pistillata
GTCGTTCTGGCATCTGATTGGTGCCAGAAAATCTTTGTTTTTTTCTGCCCAATCAGAGTGAAGTGTCGTTTGGAGTCCTTTCGTGTGTTTTAACATGCACATATTGAACAAGCCTGTTGCTCGCTATGTTTGTCTCGGCCGTGCGACAAAGCTTTGCCCGAGGGGAAAAGTTTCAGTCTCAGCACACAATGTAAGAGAAATCGATCAGATTGTCCGCGAAATCTTACCGGAAATTATACTAAATACTTTCGCAGGTATCACAAGAGAACAAGTTTAAAAGTTTGGGAGGTTCGTATAAAACACAATGGTTGAAAGCATTGATGTGTCGCTTTAAACGTTAGATGAGATGTAAGCCTAAATCTTTGAAGATGTTTTTGTATAATTTGCTGTCACTGAAACTTTTCCAATCCCGTGAAGCTATTTCGTCGCACGGGCCACGCAGGTATGTCGAACAACTGGCGCTTACGCATTTTTTTGTGCACGCCCGGCCAAAATCTAATCTAATCTTCGCTTGAAAAATTAAAAAGAAAAGCTGAACGTGGAAACTTTTGTTTATTAGATGTGGGTAGATAACCCTGTACTAGGCTGATATTTGCAATAAGGCAAGCTCGTCCTTTCCATCCAATATTTCTTTTTCTTTGGTTTTGTTTTCCCCAATGAAAGCAGCATCGATTCCCAATGATCAAAGGTAATTAACTTGGTCTTCAACTATCGACAAAAGAGGTGAAGTGACAATGACCAAGGGACTAGAAGAGGATCCGTGGCCTTTCGAGCTCAAGAATTTGAACACTCAACGCAGCAGTTGAAAGATTAACTTTCTTCAAACCCCTTCGGTAACTGTCCGAAAACATATCTCCTTTCCACGATGTTCTCGATGATTAGTTTTTGTTCAGATTTTAATTAGCTAACCGGAAACACAGCTAAGCTTTCTTTAAGCGCTTGCTGGAGGTC
Organism: Stylophora pistillata; assembly: GCF_964205215.1. Classification (NCBI taxonomy): domain Eukaryota; kingdom Metazoa; phylum Cnidaria; class Anthozoa; order Scleractinia; family Pocilloporidae; genus Stylophora; species Stylophora pistillata. The sequence goes on from NC_142523.1 coordinate 2,424,357, forward strand.
GTCCACGTACTTAACGTTCTCTGCAAGTTTGGCCATATTGTAAAGAATTTACTACAAAGCAACGATTAGAATTTAGCGCGCACAGAAAGCTACGTAAGCGCCAGTTGCTTGACATACCTGCTAGGCCCGTGCGACGAAATAACTTCACGGGGTTGGAAAAGTTTCAGTCACAACAAATTGTACAAAAAATCTAAAAATATTTAAGCTTACATCTCATCTAACTTTTCCCCTCGCGCAAAGCTTCGTCGTACGGCCGAGACAAACATAGCGAGCAACAGAGCTTGTTGTATATGTGCTTGTTAAAACACACGAAAGGACTCCAAACGACACTTCCCTCTGATTGGGCAGAAAAACACAAAGATTTTCTGGCACCAATCAGATGCCAGAACGACTGCGACCGTTTGGAACTAGTCTTGTACGACAATGTCCCCAGGGGCTCTTCTGCCCTTAACTTGAAATCGCTTCACTGCCCCTGGGTCTCCGAGGATGCCCGACAAGCTGTTCAGCTTTAAACATTATCGTGTATAAATAAAGGTGTTATTATAATTGTTATTATTAAGAATTGTATAGCAGACAGTAAGGAAAATTACTAAGGAGATCTTGGGAGTGAAAATGTTATTTACCATGACATTCTTATAAAAAGAAACGACTAGCCATTAAATCAATGCATTCTTGAGTAAACCAACAAGTAGATACTGTATCAACATTTACTTAGAGAGAAGGGAACCTAGGGAGCAGAATGCTGAAGCAATGATTGTATGTTAGAGTAACATGAAAAAAAATTGCTTGACGAAGATAGGGGTGGTACAAATTCATGTAGCCCTAAAGATCCACAAGACTTTCCTGGGCTCAACATAAACTTTTCAACTTACTAGCCTTTGAAGATAAAAATTAGTGATAATAATTTTGAACGACGTTTCGACCTCACTGAGGTCATTTTCAAGCTGATGAAAATGACCTCAGCGAGGTCAAAACGTCGTTCAAAATTATTATCACTAATTTTTATCTTCAAAAGCTTTTCTAAAAACTACTTCTCAAAACTTACTAGCCAAGTGACAAATGACAACATAGATGTTAGAACAATTTTGGTTTGTTTACTTGCCAAACTGGTTGGTGGAAATTGAAAACCACTAGCCAAACTGAATTTCTACTAGTCCCTGGCTAGTTAGCTACTGTTAGTGTCGAGCCCTACTCTTCCATATTGGAGGGGGGATTGCTTGCTAGCTTTGTTTTGAGTTTGCCCTCTCTTCACATTTAGCCACTTTACCTGTTCTCTGACCATAATTTATTGTATTTCTACCATATAGGATCTGGTGTTGTCACACGTAGACCATTGATTCTTCAGTTAGTTCACACTCCACCAAAGATTAAGACCACAGCTTCAAAGAAGTCAACCAAAGTAGAGAAACCAAAAGGTGTAGAAGATGATGAAGAAGGAGAAGCTTGTGAGTTTAATAATTTGTTACTAAACAGGTTTCCTTGAAACATTTTGCTAGTCAAGTTTTCTATCAGTGTTGATGGAAAAAATTAATGTCACAATTTTTGTCATAAACAAGTTACCTTGTCCTAAAAGAAGACTTGCCAGTAATATAGATCCAGACAAGAGTGCTTGCCAAAGACACTTTTTAAGTTTTATGGGAAATTTAAGAAACTTTTTCATGACCTATTCTTGGCACTCATTTTGTGGGGACAAGTGAAAAAAGGGAGCAAGGCAGAGAAACAGCAAGGTGGACCTTCTCAGAGCTCCTTGATATTTGCCTGCTCACTTTTTTACTCATCTCCTCTGACCAAGAGTATGGCATAATAGCTAAGTTCCCCCTCAACAAGTGTCTCTTTGCTGAGGTATTATAATAATGAATTTTTCTTTAGAGAAACACAAATGCACATTTAAAAAATGCAGCTTTGAAAGCTCTTTTTTATGTTGATTTTTCATCCAATCTATTGCCTTAAATAACATTCTTTCAATTTCATACATGATAGATTTTTCAGATGATGAAGGTGAAGAAACTGAAAAGGATGATGAAGATCCAGAGGAATGGGGAAAGTTCCTTCACCTGAAAGAAAGAGTAAGTTTGATTATTCTCTCTGGAATGATAAGTTTGAAACGTTGATCTATACTTTTAAGACAGTTTTCCTTCAAGGCAATTCTAATGAATCAGATGAAATGTCTGGAAAAAGGTAGAAGGAGATTTTGAGAGTAACAGAACTTAGGATGATAGTAATGTGGATTTTAGAGGTGCCCGTGTCCGTTGCACTGCTTCTTTCATGTCAAAGGTGTCAGGGCTTGACACTAACAGTAGCCAACTAGCCACAGACTAGTGGTTTTAGATTTCCACTTGCCAGTTTGGCTTGTAAACAAACTGAAATTGTTGTTGCATCCAAGTTGTCGCTAGCCACATGGCTAGTAAGTTGAAAAGTTAGTGTCGAGACCTGGGTGTAAACTTGCTAAATTGCTTTTTTTTTTTCTCTTCAGAAAATAACTGACTTTAGTGAAATATGCGATCAAATAGAACAGGAAACTGAAAGAGTGACTGGAAATAACAAGGTTTGTATGTTATTTTTTATCCTGTTGTAAATTCTACTTACACATGCTGTAGCAATCATAATTTTCATGGCTTCCCAACAATTAATTAGAGCAAAAATCTTTGAATGAAATAATCAAAATTCACAGAGCTATGATTGTCTACCTAGCTCCCTGGAGCCCATACTAATCTTATAATTCCAATCACCAGTAATTCTCTCAACTAACTGCACTAGCATACCTGAAGAAAGGTATTATTTGATGTGATAAGAGTATGGGACAAAGAAAATTACATCTTGTCATCCATGAGGGACTAAGATTTTTTCCTAGCTTGTCCCAGTCTTGTTTTTAAATAAATGACGTCTGTCTTTACATGACAACTGAGCTCAAACTCGGCCATCTTCTCTTTTGGCTGTACTTACTATTACCATATGGCCCACATAAGGCTCAGGAATAGAGTAGCAATAGAAGTACTTCATTTCTCAGAAATGATGGAATAAAAACCAAGCCTGATTTCTTCAGTGAGTCATTTGAGGTGCACTCTGTATTTGTGAACTATTCTCCTTCTGTTAGGTTCTGAAAATACAAATTTAATTATAATTAATTTATCATTTGCTTTAAGGAAATATGTAATCATCATGATCTATACCTGGTGAAAACGGACAGCTCTGGTTCATTTTTTTAGGGAATTTCAAGTGAGCCAATCAGACTGAAGATTTATTCACCAAAAGTTCTGAATTTAACACTGGTAGATCTTCCTGGAGTGACAAAAGTTAGTACTTGTTATATTTTAGGGTCAAATGTATCTTTTTCTTTATTTTTTCTTGGGTCTTTATCAAAAATGAAAATTAAAAAATTATATTTTATTTGTTAGAGATGAATAATTCCAACCATTGCAAACTCAGTGCTAAGGGCTAACAACAAGGAGATAAACCTACAATGTAGTAGCATTCCACCCAGAGGGTGTAGCAGAACTGTAGATCACTTCTTAACAAATGGTAAACACCACAGCGTACACTATTGAGTTATGGATGCATCCAGGAGGTTGCTAAGCATGAAAGAAGCATAAGAGTCGCTCGAGGCAATAGCCGAGAGCGACTCTAGCTTCTTGAGTGCTTAGCAAACCTCCCAAGTGCATCCATAACTCAATAGTGTATGCTGTGGTGTTTACCATTTGTTTTATAACATAACATTGATACACTGTAGCTAAAGAGTTCCCTTTTATTTAACAAATCTTACCTGACCAGAAAAAACAAGCGCACGCGGAAAAATAGCCTTTGCATTTGCTTACATCAGCAGCGTACACCCATGGGCAAATCGGGGACGCTAAATTGACCAATCAGAGCGTGCACTGTACTTTGGTTATGTTATAGATGCTTCTAATAGCAAGACAAGCTGCAACAGGATAAACCAAGATCTGATTGTTGATTCGCCCCTGTAGTTACTAAACATTTCCTAGTAAATTAGTTGGGAGAATTTGACGTAAGATCGAGATAACACCATCTGGATAAATTTTTGTATTCTCGCTACCTGTTTGCAGATAATTTATGAATATTATAGGGAGCATTTACAAGTTTATCAATTCTGGAAGTTAAAAGGTTAATTGTCCTTTAGTAATGAAAGTAGGGGTCATTTCTATTTTCAATATTTTTCCTACAGGTCCCTGTCGGAGATCAACCACTAGACATCGAGCACCAAATTCGTCACCTTATCCTTCAATACATCAGCAATCCCAAAAGCATTATTCTCGCTGTTACACCTGCTAACATCGACCTTGCTACATCAGAAGCCATCAAGATTGCCAGAGAGGTTGATCCAGATGGTAAGACCCCTGCCCAATCATATTCATTTGGCCATTTCACAATGCACTGGCTACTTGACATCATAAGTGTCGTTAATTTGCATTTTACTACCAGTGAAAGTTTGTTTTAACTGGTAGATGTTTAATGTATGCATTGCTGTATGATTTCGCAGATTCTGATGTTTTGTTTATAGTTTTGTTGTTGCTGTTGTTCTTATTTGTTGTTCTCATGATTCCCATTGTTTGCCCTAAGAACTGAGGAGTGGAATGTTTCGGGCAGGAAAAAGGTGGCACTCCATCTCATGTTTTCTCTCAACAGCCTCCATTCCATGCTGTTGTTTTATATGCAAAGACCATAGAGCATATGAAAAAATAACTAGTGTGTGAATAGATACATTTTCTGCTTTTAACTTCTTCAAAGGAAACAGGACACTTGCCGTTTGTACCAAGTTGGACCTAATGGACCATGGCACTGATGCTTTAGATATTCTGTTTGGAAGAGGTAAAAGAAAAACAAGTATTTGATTATCCTTTATCAAAGTGAGGCACAGTGGCCTCATGGTTAGTGCACTCAACTCTGGATCGAGTGGTCCAGGTTTGAGCCCTGTCCATGGACATTGTGTTGTGTTGTTGAGCAAGACACTTTACTCTCACAGAGCTTCTCTTCACCCAGGTGTTTAAATGGGTACCAGTAAATTTAATACTGGGGGGAGGGGGTAACCCTGCAATGGACTAGCTTCCCTTCCAGCAGGGAATAAACAGACTTTACCTTTACTTTTATCCTACGTTAAATTTGTCATCCAAGCCTCCTTTGTTGTCAAGCATGAAAGTTTTGACATTTTATTGATTGCTTTTCTCTTTTCCCTTTTTTTTTTTTTTTTCAATTTTTTGCTTTTTTTTTTTAGTTATTCCAGTCAAGCTAGGGATAATTGGTGTGATGAATCGAAGTCAGTTAGATATAAACAACAGAAAGGTATTAGAACGGCTTATAATGATGTTCCTCCTTCAGTGGGCCTGGTGGGGGTGGGTATCTGCCTGGTGGGGGTGGGTATCTGCCTGGTGGGGGTGGGTATCTGCCTGGTGTGGGTGGGTATCTGCCTGGTGGGGGTGGGTATCTGCCTGGTGGGGGTGGGTATCTGCCTGGTGGGGGTGGGTATCTGCCTGGTGGAGGTGGGTATCTGCCTGGTGGGTGGGTATCTGCCTGGTGGGGGTGGGTATCTGCCTGGTGGGTGGGTATCTGCCTAACACGGGTTTCGCTGTATTAACTAAAGGAAATTGCGCGTGATGGGAAACCACACATCTAACCAGGAACACTCGCTAGTTTTTAAAGGGGATACAGATATCACGAAGCTGGATTAACACACCGCTATTTAATAGGAACCTTAAGCAGTCGCGACGGTAACGCCGAGGAAGAAGTCAATTAAAAAATGGATTTATATTTTAAGTTAGAATTTCGCGAATGGCTGTATGTGTTGATCGTCTCTTACGGCGTCACGCCTCAGATTCGGCATAAAGTATGAGAGCACTGTGGATTTCCAAATGGAGACTATATTTCTGCTTATGTTTCTGCTGTTACTATATTTCTAATTTTTTTTTTCCAGATTGTCTTATTTTCAATTTGTATTATTTCTGTCTGCAGACTATCCAAGCTGCCCTTAAAGATGAAGGGACGTTCTTTCAAAAGAACTATCCAGCCCTAGCTTCTAGAAATGGGACCCCTTTCCTTGCGCGGACACTAAATAAGGTATCTAGAAGCCATGAGGATGCCATGCGTTTTGTCGTTAGTGATGCGAGGCTCTCCAACACGAGCATAGTCATGGACAAAACCTCGTTAAATGAATACATTTCTAGCCTTGAAGCATTCTACCTATTTACTCATCAATTTAAACACTTTAATTTTTCTATTCTAGCTCTTAATGCACCATATTAGGAATTGTCTTCCCGACCTGAAGTCACGTGTCAATGCAATGACATCACAATACCAGCATTTACTGCAGAGTTACGGAGAACCAGTGGAAGACAAGGTACATTGTATCATCATAACAATTAAGGGAGTAAATTTCATTTGATCCGCGGATGAAACAAAGTACAGCAATGATCCTCGCAGATGAGCGACCATTTAAGCACTTGCAGGAAGGAAGACTGAAAAATATTCCGGCTTCGACGGAATCCGAACCGGTGCCTTTCAGATACTAGTTAGGCGCTGAAACTAACTGATCTATGAATCCAGACTTTGGGAGCGGGCCACATGTGTCCCGGAGAACAGTTGAAACCCGAACCCGAGGCCCTTTTAGACTAGACAACTATTAATCATGTTTCACTCGTGTCTTTGTGTTAACAGGGCCCAGTACTTCTTCAGCTCATAACGAGATTTGCCTCTGCATACTGCGCCATTATCGAGGGGACTGCTCGCGATATTGAAACAACAGAGCTGTGAGTGGCACACATAAATAAGCAAAGAAATATTGAGAATCATGAATTGATGAATGAAGAACTAAATGAATAAGTAAAGTCCAAAGTTATCTAACCATATTTTGATTTCATCTACCCAAACAGTTGTGGAGGAGCGAGGATATGTTACATTTTCCACGACATTTTTGGTCAAACACTACAGATGATGGATGCCATGGAGGGACTTTCCACCAAAGATATCCTAACGGCCATTCGAAACGCGACGGTAAGAAATTAGACTGCAGTTTGAGTAGAACAGCGATACACGGATTTCTCTCAGATCTTTTAGAGAATTGTTGATTTTTTTCTGCTTGCAGGGTCCCCGGCCCGCCTTGTTTGTCCCAGAGATTTCATTTGAACTTTTGGTCAAGAGACAGATCCGTCGACTGGAAGAGCCCAGTCTCCGATGTGTAGAGCTCGTCCATGAAGAGATGCAGAGGATTGTGCAGCACGCTTTCAGTCAGGTACTGTGAATAATGTTGGCAGAAACACAATTTCTTGTTACTGAGATGGTGAGATGCCGCCCCACTCAGGAGTGTACCGGGTTTTTACAATAATTGTAGAAATTCTCGCGCACCCATTGGTTGAGAAAATTGGTTTTTTTTTTTTTTTTTACCACAATCAGCTGTAATTTCGCAATCTGATTGGCCAATTTTCCGTTGTCGATAAAAGTACGGACAACGCTCCTCGCGTCAACTTGTCATGATCTTGATCACGTACAGAAAGATTCGTCTTATTTGAAGTCGATATTGTGGTAGAAAACAAATCGACAGTGGTTCAACGTGGCCTGCACTCTTATCGACAACGATACCCGTCATCACAGTGGTCAAAATTAATTTTGGACTCACGGGGCGCAATGCCTCGTGGGTCCACAACATTTTGACTACTGTTATGACGAATATCGTTGCCGCTAAGAATACAGACCGCGCTAAACCATAGTCGATTAGTTAAATAGACAATGGAAAATTAAGGTCAATTTGTTAAGTATATCAATAAATTTCGCCGTCTGCGAAACGTGACCGATTTCTGGGGAGGGGGGAGGGGTGAGCGGGATTACCAGCCTGACAACGAGGAGATGCAACACTCTCATTTCTTCCATAAGGATGACAGAAACAACCAGCAGCCATGTTTTGCTTGGGATTAACTCGGGTGATAACGGGTAGCGACGATAATAATGGAAATTACCATTAACGAAAGAAGCTATCGATTGTTTTAGACATTATCTCGGTCAACTCGCTGGGATGTGTATAGAAAACAGTGCAGAGAATACGCATACTGACGTTAGGGTGTACGAGGTCAATATTGTTTTTGGTTTTAAGTCTTGTCATTCCCCTTTTCCCTAGGTAATGGAGGTGAAAAGATTTCCGCAACTTCATGAAAGAATAGTAGAAGTGGTCACTAATCTTCTGCTTCGCCGACTTCCCTCGACTAACGAAATGGTAATCTGATTTTTTTTTCGCAACGCGGATACAACCGCACAATTTTCCACGACTTTTTAAGTGGTATTCTGTGAAAGGACGTAAACTCTTAAGGAATTAAGTTGCGTATCCTCCTTGCATTGCAGGTAGAAAACTTGGTGGCCATTGAACTGTCTTACATCAACACAAATCACCCGGACTTCACGGACAGTACCTCGATTTTCTCCTCGATTGCCATGAATCACGAAATGGTGCGGTTAGAGATGTAGTCTTAAATCATGCCCAGTGATCCCCTTGTCTAAAGTATCATTGTTCGCAACAAAATTACACTTTTATAAAGGAAAAAGAACTGTGATGTAGTTCTTCAAGTTTATTAACATGGACTTATCCATCCAATTTCTACGTGGTCTACCACTTAACTTGGAAGTCGATTCAGAAGATGTCTCAAACACCAGAGACAATAGAGAGATTTAGCACCGCGCTTACGTGAAACGGCAAACGTCGGCTGGCCCTTTCACGTTTCACGTAAAATAGCGTGAACTTTGCTGCTTTAGCTTTGCGTGAGCTCACGTCAGGATGGATTTGAGGGCGCCCTTGTATGACTCAAAAGGAATAGTTATGGTGCCTTGTTTGCAGCAATTATCTTCTACACTGTGAGAGAAAAAGTAAAGAAAATCTTACGTACACGGCAAGCGCGAAATAGGTTACACTCACGGAACAAAGCAAAGAGTAACTGGCAAAAGTGAAAAAATGGCGGGAAAAACAAGGTTTCGTTATCACTCTTGGTGTTCGCGTTTCACGTAAACGCGATGCTAAATCTCTCTAATATTAGATCACATATCTAAAATGCACTTTTCAACCTTTTCTTCTGCGTTTGGAAAATGTTATCGAAGACTGTCTCGCCCTGCTGTCATGCGTGTTAGTGCATATGCAGTTTTGTATGTCTTTCCGATCGCGACAAATTCTAACATGCATTACCCGTTCCGTACAAATGAATAGAAAGTTTTGTCACTCTCAGTTTTAAACTAGCAAGCAGTCGTGCCACTGATTTTCAACACGATTCCCCTTTTTTTTCTTTTAGGAGCGCAAACGCTTGAACAAGTTAGCACAAAGCAATCTCGTGAATGGGCCTTTAGAGGTATGGTATAAATGAGTGTTTTGTTTAAGATTTCTTTAAGATTGCTGTTTCGAAGTTCTTTCTTTTCACTCTTCTCTCCGCAAAGTAGTGTTTATTTCCAATCCTTCTTTAACCAAACCTCCATTTTTTTTGTCAGGGTGTCAGATCACAGACATCCACTCCTGAATCCAGTCCGCTCCACAGACCCGACGCCAGTGTGAATGCATCTCCTGCTATCAGTCTTCCCGCGGATAAAGTCCCTGCTTCCTCGTCCTCAGGTGGAGGCCTAACGTCATGGATAACGGGCATGCGTAGTAATAGTGCCCAGCCTACCGTGGACCGAACAAGTGCGGTGACTGGACCGACAAAGTCATCAGCCACGGAAGAAATGGTGATTAAAAACTGTTACATACTTAAAATACAGTTACTTGTGTGAAAGTCATTCTGTAAAATACAAGGAGGGAGTTTGTCACAAAACTTTCAGAAACACTGATCTGATTTGTTGTCATTTTCATGGCAGGCCTTACCATCGTCTTTCAGACAAAGAGGGTTATCAGATCGAGAACAAATGGATTCCGACATAATCCGTAAGTGAACCTCCAGACAAACTGACCCTCACTGAAACCCGACTCATTAAACAACGAACCCAGGGCAACAACAAAATTAACTACGGTGTGTCTGGCTTAGGGTGTCCAAAATTAGCCGCGACCGAGAAAGATTGGGTCTAGGTCACAAGGTCGAGGTTCACGGGCCATGACCTTGTAACAAATTCGTTTTCTTTGTGGCGGCTGTTCTTGCAAAGTCACATCGCATGACCCAAGAAACGTTTCTGGTGAAAACATGTTTGATGAAAAGACGAACAAGTTTGGAAAATTATGCATAATTATTTGTTTTATTTCACTTGGCAAGTTTACCAGAGGACTTAGTTAAAACTTAAGGAACATGATCCGTCACATCCTATCAAACCCATCTTACATGTTTCCTTTACTATTTTCTAGGGAAATTAATTAAGTCATACTTCATGATTGTTAGGAAATCAATTCAAGATAGGTGAGTTGAAATGAAGGATCAGTAATGCTGACTGCAGTATTCGTTAGAAGTATTTTTTTGTACATCAGCGTGTTCTTTGATAAGACAACAGTGCCTCTGCACTCCACGTAGGAGTACCAACAACTCTCCATTTATGTTGATGGCACGTGGGTCACGTGGTGGCCTGACGGGTAACGAGGCGGAGTCCGTGTCGAGTGGTTCGGTTCGAGATCTGGCCGGGTCATTGCAATGCAATGAAATGTTTGCTCCTTACGAAATTAATACATCTTCAACATTTTAAATCTCGTTTTCTTACTCTGATTTTGTAGTGTCCCTAAAGCTATAATGTGCTTCTTGGTGAACTTCGTCAAAGAAAGAATTCAGAGTGAGCTCGTCGAGAAACTTTATAAGGTGACTGAGTTTAGAGCATACATACTTTCTAAGTTTCACTCCACTTTAATCGTAGGTTTATCGCAGTTTCACCGCACTTTTATGAAATTTTCCTCGCGCCTCCCCGTTCTTTTCTTGCACAACCATTTTGGTTTGTTTTATAGGAGCTTTTTGAACGCGATTAGCCAAGGAACATGGGCTCCTTGCGATATTTTCCATGGCCGTTTAAGTACTACGGTTTGCTTCGACTACAGTCAATTGAAAATCACTGTGTGCCACACTGTGCAGTTGTAGTTACTACAGTAGTGTAACGTCAGTTCAAGGCGAGTCTCGTTCGACCTGGCGTTTTGTGTAACCTAGTTTCGTTTGGCGTCAAATGTAATTCTGATTTCATTGTGTTTTTCAGAGTGAAATGTTCAGTATTCTTCTCGAGGAAGCAGAACAGATGCATATCAAGAGAAAAGAGGCGGCGGAAATGCTTAAGGTAACAAATAAACAAGCAAACAAACAAACAAACTAGCAAACAAACAAAAAAGTGAACAAACAGAGAATTAAACAAACAAACTCGGAAGTAAACAGACCAACGGCATATCAAGCGAAAAGAGGCGGCGACGGCGGAAATGCTTAAGGTAGCAAACAAACAAACTAGGAAGCGAACAGACAAACGAGAACACTTGTCAATAGGTCACTGTTCACCCAAACGGTGGTGCGTTCGTTTGTTTTCGTTTTGGAACTGTTCAATTTTTGCCATTCGATTTCGAAAATTTGTTCAGTGTACGCGGATTTTTTGCACCGCTCCTTCTCGATATGCTTCTTACAGAATTTAACTTTCCTTTTCCTTGCAGGCGCTCCAGAGGGCAGGACATATTATCAGTGAAGTAAGAGATACACACATTTGGTAATGAAGACTACAGGTGAAGAGAAAAACCTCAAGAATCCAAAAGAAAGGATCGATCGACCATGATATTGTGTTAACGATGTATTCAAATACGAATGAGTAAGAAGTGTTGTTCACTCTGAAGAATTTAGGATTCTCTTTTTTCCTGGGCTTTCTCTTTATTCAAGTAAGGTTTTTGCAACGAGATACCCTTGCGGTGGAAGTTGGTGTCATACCAAACCTACCTGCTTCCTGTGACGTTCAAAATTTCAAGTGACGGAGATTGCGCGAATGCTTTACTGCTTGGTCACTACAGTTACCGTCACGAACAATACCTCAGTTAGAAAATTGTTATTTTTTTTTGGAAGTTTCGTTCGCAGTTTTTGCTCCAATGCTTGTAATATACTGGTGAAAAGGAATGATGAAAATACTGTATTCGTGCTCTGAGCTGTATTGGTCATTTAGTCTCATAAATCAACGCGCCACTCGCTTTAAATGGCGCCTCCCTTTGAATAACGCCCTTCTTATCCACCAACACTTAAAATAGATGCTCCCTTCCTTCTCGCCGTATTTTATAAGCGAGTGACACGTAGTAAATCAGAGTTGATATATGGATGAAAAGTGACGTACAAGTCGTCACATGTAAACTGTAACCCAGGCTTCAACTCTCTGCTGTCCTCTTTTCTGCGCGCGCCAACGAATGATTAGGTATGAGTTGCCATTGTGGCGCTACATACATACAAACTATTTTTTTTCTCTCTAAGAGAAAGCGCTGTTTCTTGCCACACTTTGAGACAGCTCAGACTCATGAAGAAGAGCAAAGTATTTATAGTTATTTTACTGCAATGTTTACTGGGAATCAATACGGCATCTTGTAAAGGTGAGACAACCTACTTCGCATGGTTTTGAGGTTTGTTAGTGTACAACTCAAATATTTGAACAGCATCGTCCGTAAAAAGTCGTTATAAGCCAAGCGCGAGGTCGATATGGCTAGATGTTTGCTACTTGGATTGAAACGATATCCAGGTCCATGACAAAACAACCAAATGAATGAGACCAGAAGCCGCTCAACTTAACGGAACACGTTCGATAAATGAAGGATTTGTTACGTAGAAAACATTGCATTAAAGGACTGCCAAATTAATTCACTTAACTCGTCGTTGTATTCTCTGCTTTGAGACGTGTTCGTGACTTCCATTGCCAAATTACTTGGATAACTTTTTCGTATGCTTAAATTATGCGCGCGCAGATGATCATCCCGTCATGGAAACTGCGCAATATAAATTCACAATTTTATTTATTTATTTATTATTATTTGTGATTGAACAGATGAGAAGTCGTGAAGAAAGTTATTGGGTTTTACATTCGCCTAAAAATTCAAGAGCTCCCTCTCGTTTGATTTCCTGTTTTTATTCTTTCCATCATGCATTTACATTCGGTGATTATGGTGCTACGCCATTGTTCTCGTATAGGTACAGATCAAGAGTCGTTTTCTACGCATGCGTTCTATTCGGAGGATATATCCCCAGACACGTCAATGCTTGATAAAGGACTCGCTGACGGCAACGACAAAAGCAAACCATTACCACAAGGTAACAATAGAGTTCACGAGCGTGGAGTATCACCTCGACTCGAAGGAACCTCAGCGATAACACACAATAAGGTGGTTGTTCACCATAAAATGAAGACAGTAAAAGGGCCTCCTTTGAAATTTCTCCGAGATACTCCAAAATTACACGGGGTTGAAAAAGGAAAGCATTCCAAAAGGAAGAGTAAGAAATCTCATTCGAAAACCGGAGTTGAAACAGAAGCGAACTCTGCTGCAATTGTTGGTGGTATCTTAGCAGGATTGTTAGCCATCCCTTTCATTGTTACCGTCATTGTACTTATATGGTAAGTTTGAGTAAATTAAGTGCGTTCTCGATTAAGCGTTTCCTAATTGGAGATAGCAGCGAATTAAAAAGCATCTTCTGTGGGATTTTTTAACCTTTGAGAGGAAAGATTGTCAATGTCCATCCCATGAAGGATGGAGGTTTAAACTGAATAGAGGGAAGCTTCAAATGAGAATGGCTCCATCACAATTACGTTTTTCGGCTTTTTCATATCCGACAACTCGTTGCGCGATAGTAGGTCGAGAGACCTCAGTTGATGTCCGGGTGTTACGGGAAAACTTAGGTATTTTTCCGTGTGTCTTTGTGGCAGGTCAAGGGACTTCAGTTGATGCCACGTAGGAGTAAATTAAGACATTACGTTTAGCCAAGCTCTTGATTATACTCTTACATTGCCCCTCTTGATGTAATTGAGTATCGTATCGCAAAAGTAATTTCCCTTGAACACTTGAACCAAAATAGTCAGACTTATCTGCGATTATTTTTTCTAATTTGCTTGCGGTTAACTTTACTATATTTGTAAGCCGCATTGATCGAAAAGGATTAGATATACAGTGATAATTACTTTATTTAAGCAGGATACAGACTCTAACCAAATATCTCTCTCCTTGACCCACAACCTAAGAACTATGAGGACATTAATCCAATGCTTTTTTGAAGAGAAAGGTAGAAAACAAAATCAAAATAACTATATTATTACCAAATATAATTACTAGGGTATCTAAAAGATAGTATAAGGGCGGAAGATTTAAAAGCGCTGGCGAATGGCAGGAGTCGCACAGGCCTATCACCAACTCTTAACAGTGACTGCCTTTTGCTTTCCGGCGTGTCATCTTACCCAAGGCAGAGTTATTATCAAGTGACGCCTTTTATTGTGTAGTTCAACTGTTCAACTTTCCTTCATTCAGTAATCAAGCTTAGGGAGGGTACGTTTTTCTTGGGGGGGGGGGGGGGAGGGAGGCTATGGCCTCAGAGGGGAGGGTCACCAGTGAAGGTAAGCACCAAAAGTGGAGGGTCATACCTCTTTGTAAGCTATTCAAAGGGAGGGTCTCGCACACCTTTTCCAGAATTTTTTTAAAAAGGGTTTTTTTGATGTTGCTCCCCATGTTTCTTACAGACAACGTTTTCTTGTCACCTACTTTGATTTAATTTGGTGTTTTATTACAGGCTCTAGCTTACATTTCTACACGTATATTATGCCATGGCACATAGTTTTCTTGGAGGACTCGTTTCCGCATGCCATGAAACAAACAAACCTTTTTATTGAAACAACCAACAGCAATGCCGGCTAGTCGGAGAAGGAAGTGCATGTATTTTCCCTCCGATATTATAGTACTCAAAGTTTATGCTTCCATATTCAGACTTCAGCTATAAAACGTAAATATCCCACACTAATTGTTCACATTCTCTTATTTCAGCTCGCACGCATTTATCAAGATATATTTATATTCAAACATTTTGTGTTCACAAGCGAAATGTAATATGTATGTCAAGCTTTATTGGGCAAGATCAAAATGAAAATATACAAACATGAAAAAAAAAAAAAAAAATTAAAGCCGAATAGGGATGGGTACGAACAGAACACCCAGACCCATGCTGGGTGCCTACCTTAAGAAAATATAAGAATTTTAAATATGTACAAGAAAAAAAATAAAATGTAGTTTAGTAAGAGGAAAATCTAATTGTAGGAGAATCTGATTGTACAAAATTGTCATCTAAAAGTATAGAAATCTTAAGGAATTCTGAGATGTTCTGAGGTTTCTAAGGCATGGAACATACCATGCAGTAGTTGGGGGAGGGTCGATCGCACTTTTGTCAGTCACCTAAAGGTTGGGTTCAGGAGTTTTTCCATTAAAACATAAGGGAGTGCCAACTTTTTTTCCAAAAAATCCCAAAATTCCCCAGCCCCCCCCCCCCCCCCTCAAGAGAAAACGTACCTTCCCATAGAAAAGTAGATTTACAACACGACTGAGTACATTTGGGAAATATCCTTACAGTAGTAACGCTATGTAAAGTAATACACTAGACCCGACTGATAGGACTTTTCGCGGCCATAACAAGTCCCACGCACTTAAAATGCATAAAACACGTATATCGTTGGAGAGCGTTTGAGAAAGTTTGGCCAGAGCTAATTCAACGATCAAAGTGGCCACCCAAATCTTTGGAGGGCTTCAAGATACGACGTATAATAAATTTGACCTTCTCGAAACCCGGTTTCAAATAAACTTACTAAAGAAACAGTGCATGCGTTTGTCATTGAGAACGAAAGAATACGCGAAAAATACGTTCAAAAAATACTGCTACAAACAAAAAAGAAACGGCCTAGCTGTCAAGAAATTTTCACTCATTCTGTCAATTTCGGCCGCTTTTACTGCCGTATTGAAAACAACTACCACAGTACAACGCAATCAAAGTACGTATAACACTTGTACATGTGCCTGCTGTTTTAAGTAGACCCGCAAGGAATTCTGGTAAAAAAGTGGTGCTACATACTCTCATTAAATGCAATGAGTTCTGGTAATAAGTGATGAATTCGAGAATTCAAACCGCCATTCTATATTCTTCTTAAAGCCTGATTATGTTGCTGCTCGCTCGTTACGCTCGCTGGGCAGCAGTGAAGAAGTTGAGTGCTCCATTCCCATTCGCCCAGACACTTAATGTTGGCCCTCTCAGTACTTATAATTTTTCTTGTTCTCGTCTTACCCAGGAATAAATGTCAGACCAGAAGTAATAGAATTAGGCCTGCTGATTCTGAAGCACAGCAGGTTGAAGTTACAACGAGAACTGCTGATTTGGAAGGAGATCTTAGTGACGGTGAAATCATTTCGAGCGTTAACTCTTCGCTCTGACGAAGGTGGCCAAAATACCGAAGACATGGCTTTGCCCGGATCATCGTTATGAAAACGTCATTTGCTTAAAAATTATAATGGTAACCATGGAAAATTACAAAGTTTTATCGATGTAACTTTCCACAGTTATCATATTTTTCATATATTTAAAAAATTTTTTTCTTTTTTTTCAACATTCCGAAATGTAAACTCCTTTCGAAATCACATGAAAAAGTAAGTTTCAGACATTTTTTGCCGGTGATCGTTACAGAACAGAGTGCTGTAGAAGATTTCTGCTCTCAGTGTTACATAATTAAATTCATGTTGTTATGAAAATTTCCTAATCATGTTTTCACGGCTATTTTACTTCAGTCTATAGTTTATTCTTGGTCCAATTTTTTTTGTTTCTTGCCTTGGTTTTTAGAAATCATGATTGTAGCCTGAACAAGGCTTACGGCCAAAACTCTACAAAAAAAATCAAAACCCGATAACAATCGCGCCTGTGCAGTGCTTTATCATCAATTTTAACTATAAAAGTGCTTTGATTCTTTTATTTTATTACCAGTTTGTTCAATTTTTTAATCACCTTTAATTCTCGTCTTTTTACTTGCTGGACGCCCAGTGACAAAAAAAAAGGGAAATAAAAGTGACAGTAAAAGTGGCACTGAAAGTGACGGTGAAAGTGGCACTAAAAGTAGCACTAAAAGTGCGCAGTAAAAGTAGAACTGAACTGAAAGTGGCTCTGAAAGTGGCAGTAAAAGTGGCGCAAATTAAAGTGGCAGCAAAAGTAGTGGTAAAAGTGCCTCTGAAAGTGGTAGTAAAAGTGGCACTGAAAGTGGCACTAAAAGTGGCACTAATATTGCACAGTGAAAGTGGCAATGAATGTGGCTTTAAAAGTGGCAGTAAAAGGGGCAATGAGATTTAAGTGGCAGTAAAAGTAGCGTTATAAGTAGCACTTGAAGTGGGACTGAAAGTGGCATTAATAGTGACGGTAAAGGTGGCACTGAAAGTGGCACTAAAAGTGCGCAGTAAAAGTGGCACCGAAAGTGGCTCTAAAAGTGGCAGCAAAAGTGGCACCAAGATTAAAGTGGCGGAAAAAGTAGCACTAAAGGAAGCACTTAAAGTGGCACTAAAAGTGGCATTAAAAGTGACAGTAAAAGTGGAACTAAAACTGACAGTAAATGTGGTTTTAAAATATAAATGGATGTAGCTTTATGGGGCTCTGTACCTCTTCTAAAGCAAACAAATCACCATGGTCAAGTGAGGGGAAAAATATTAAATCATTGCGGTACACCTCAGAAAACACCAGAAAATTTACACAGCAGAAACGAAAGCAAAACAAAAAACAAAAAACTGAAGAAATTCCTGCAGCCACTCAAGTGGATTTTTATTCATAACGACTACAGCAATTTCAACTGAGGCAAACAGAAAGCTACAGTAAATGAGATCAAGTTTGATGTGTGACTTCCAAACGGGACTTGAAATTTTTTTTTCTTATTTTACTACAAATTACTCTCAAGTTCTTTAATTCCTTCATCCGTTCTTATATTTCCAGTTGCTTTCCACCTTCTTGCTCAGCCACGTCTCTTTTATTCTCAAGTTGCGGCCCAGTTCCATGCCTGGTCACAGTGTTCAACGAAACAAACATACGCCTTTCAAACTTCTCAGCTTGTGAGTCGCTTTTCCTTAGCAACATTGCTATGAACGCAACTCTAAACTGCCTGAGTCTTATACAGTAAATAATTGGGTTGATTAAAGAATTGAGTATTGCCACCAAGGCTACAGTGTTCAACATAATAACACCTAAATTTACATTAGTTATGGTATAAGTAAAGAGAAGAGTTCGAATAGCAAGTATTGGTAAATAACTCAAGAAAAGGAAACCAATTACACAAATTGTTACCTTGAAAGCTTTTTTTTCTTTCAAGAAATTCTTTCTGGCCTCTAGTGAGGCTTGATGGTCGGCGATGATTTTTTCATGTCGGTGGGACTCCCTGTAGACTAAAACTTGGCTGAAAATAATCAGAGCCACAAATACGGCCAAAAAACTGTTAAGGGTAGGGATATACTCCTCAATGCCCGGCATCACCAATGGAGCAAACACATTTGTTGCTAATGGTAGAACCCAGGCTACGGCGGACGAACTTAATAGTACGCGATCGCGAGTTTTACCTTGCATGGCCGTGTACTTAAAAGGATGTTTTATGGCGAAATACCTTTCAAAACTTACCAGGAACAAGTGCAGGACAGATGAAGAAATAAAAAGTCTGCTCATTGTTTTTGTCCACTGAAACAGTCTGCAATATTCGTCGGATGTACCTCCAAGAAGGTTCAAAAGTCTGCTGGTAATGTACATGGGCTGTGCGATCAGCCCAGTAGAGGCGTCAGTGACCGCCAAACAACCGAGTGCAATATTGGAGGAAGTCTTCAGTTTTTGTTTGGTTTTGACTGCAGCGATCACCAGTACATTCAACAAAATGGTGAAAGGACAAGTTATTATGGCTAAGGCAACCAATACGGTGACGGCGGCGAATGCTACTGGGTTTGATGGATCATGGACTTCTCTGAGAAGAGTCGATACATCACATTTAGTTAATTCTGCTGATGTGTTCAATATTGGGATGTTAGAATTCATGGCTCTTCGACTTGCATTTGAACGTTTACCCTCTGTTCAAAACTGTATGGCAATTGTGGTAAGCGTCTTATTTGACTTCAATACTCATATTACACCTGTGTACTGTAGTGAAATATCATTTTCCTGCTTTATTATTCTAGCTCATTCAGGCTGTTTGATTGTCTTTCGGTGTCACATGTTTGAGGACCTTCTTAAAAGGTCTTTGTCGGTGTTTTCCGCGATCAAAGGTGATGATGCGATGAGAATCCGTCTTGACAGCTTCCGGGTGCAGCTTTTATATATTGCCGTCATCAATTCTTTGCTTTTGAAAAAAAGAGTCATAGATGCTGTTCTGGGCGTCTACCCAGTAAAAAGGCGAGCAGTAAAAGAAGTGATGAAAAAACTGAACAAACTACCAATACAGAAAAATCAACTCAAAGCTGTCAGTTTAATGTTAAAATTGATGAAAAAAGCACTGCACATGCCCGATTATTCTTGAATTTTGATTTTTGGTAGGGTTTTTCCCATAAGCTTTTTCCAGGCTACAATCATGATTATTTCAAAAACAAAAGCAAGAAATAAATAAAGGAGCACGAATATTCTGTAGAAATAAAGAAGTCGTACAAACACGATTTAGGTGTTTTCATAACAACTTGAGGTGAGGTGTGTAGCAGTGTGAGAATAAACCTATTCATTATCCAACTGTGCTTCGTAGAGTACAATTAACGCACGAGACGGGTACAAATATTTGGTAAATAAACCCCTTCGGGCGGCTGGTATGTCGGCTGATAATGTCCACGGCTGAGAGATTGTCCGAAAAATGAATATTTGGCCGAGAAGCGAAGCTTCGAGGGCAAATATGAAATTTTGTTGACTATGTTTCTTTTTCACGGAAAAAATCGGAGGACGAATATCGACGCAGACGGGGGTTATTGCTTGTTAACTGTCCTGTGATTTTGCACCACGTGACGTAAAGTAACCAATAAAATCGCGCCAAAATTAATGGGTGGGTTATAACACGCGATATTTGTACTCCAGAAATATTCGCGAAATTCGCCTGCACTGAAATAACAATTTGGTGTGTTGGATAATAAATCTCTCATTAGACGTTTTGTTGTGTAGTATCGTTGAGTATATTTAACTCGTTGTTTGTCTTTTGACTCTCCTTACGGGCTCGTCAAAATACGGCACAACTCGTAAAAATACTCATCGTCTGAGTCTTTTAAAAGATTTTAAGCCTTAGTTGTAATGTACTTGTACATATTTCTAAAGTCGGCCTTGCACAACTAGAGTGCTTTTCGACAAAGTGTCGTAAAACCGAAAAAACGCAGCAACCAATCATAACTAGGAAAACATCGCGAGGAGCCAATGAGAATTCGAAGTAAAAAAGCGCGGGAAAAGAAGCGCGGGAAAACGAGAGTGAACAAATCGCCATTGGTTTTAGTTTTGAATCTGATCATTGGCCGAGAAAGTAGCGCGAGTTTACTGGACCAATCACATAACGAGCTAAGGCAAGGATAAAGTAATCCCGTACTACCTTCGACGCTCAATTGAAAGTTGCCCCATTGAGAAAGAAAATTTACATTTACATATTCTCGACAATACTTTCAAAGAGAGGGCAATCATCGCTCCAAGTTTGCAGTTTTTTTACCTTTTGATTCTTTCTTTTATAGAAAATGTCTGATCGTATAGATGGCAGAGCGGGAACGTATCGTTAAAAAAATTCACAAAACTCATTCATCATTATATAACAAGTTACTAGTACTGTTTCCGGAATTTTGTGAAACGTAAGTTTTCCCTCAGAGTAAGTTTCCCTTTTATCAAAAACGGACATCATAAATGAACACAGATTTGACACAAGTTAAAAACTGAACTGCTAACGTCAGGCGTGACCAATTTTAACAGTGCACAAAAGGTAAAACTAGTCCATCCTATAGTTTGTCATCGGTAGATAAGCCAAGTTAATTACCGAAGTTATACGTCCCTATACAAGAAAAGATGTTCAAAGATAATTCAATCCATGAGGCACCTCGCCAAGAGCTTGCTCACTCTCGTGCATAGAATTAAAAAAAATGCAAAGTGCACTTATGAAGGATTCAGCTTGAAATTCTTAAACAGGTTATTGCTAAGAAGTTAAAACAAAAAACAAGAACAAAACACACACACACACACATAGGAAAAGCAAACAGAAACACACACACACACACACACACACACACACACAAAACAAATAAAACAAAAACAAACAACTAAAACATTCAACTTTTCGACCATGGGACATTCTTTTTCACCGGGAAGGAACTTTAACGCAACATTTGTAGAGAATACGGAAGGTACCTTACCATTCCCAGTATCATATATTTTAATTTGTACAAAAGCATTTTTTTTTTTTCAGAAATCTCTGTATCTTTAAAAGAGAATTTCTAAACTTGAAGAGACCCTTAATGTTTAACACGGTAGCTATTTTCGCCGTGTTTTACTTAAAAGTTTAATAACATTAAATGTCTTGCACTCTGTTACAATACGATGACGGTCCTTGAATCTCACTATGAGCTTCATAATTGGAAACCTCAGATGTTTGCATCTTTGGAACAGATTGTGTCTGAGCACAAGTATCCGTGCATACTTTCACGCCAAGTGAAAGCTATTGTTTGTGTATTCACCTCCACTTCGGGTAAATCATTGTTAATTTGTCTTAAATACATGGGAAATAAGCTAGACATATTCAAGGTTTTACAATCTAAAATAGACAATTAGATACTAAACACACATGAGTGGTCTTTGACTGTTTATTTACTGGGACAATGAAGGGCCACCAGCAG
The DNA here is from genome assembly GCF_964205215.1 of Stylophora pistillata. Lineage (NCBI taxonomy): Eukaryota > Metazoa > Cnidaria > Anthozoa > Scleractinia > Pocilloporidae > Stylophora > Stylophora pistillata. The sequence continues at coordinate 2,446,114 of NC_142523.1, forward strand.
ACTTTCTGTACGTGTTAAACACTTCAATGTATTGGAGTATCGTGTCTGATGGACAGAATAGTTCAGTTGTTTTATTGCTGCACTTGGGAGCTGTAGGAAGCGTGAATGAAGGATCCATAAAGCTTGAGAGAAACTCACTGATCAATCCCCAACATTGTTGAACATCTAAGCAGGGCAGGTACTCCAACTGGAAATTTTATAACACCAAATAAATAATTAAAGAAAATAAATAGTGAATGCAAAAAAAAAAAAAAAAAAAAAAAAAAAATGAGAACTACAAATTGCTTATTAATAACTGAACCTCAACAACGATTCCTTTGAAACTTGGGCCGGCAGAAACTTGTCCAAACTTAAGAACAAAGTCTCCATACTCATAACGATGTCCTTTAGCCTGGAAAGCATTAAGAAGAACAAAGGTGTAAACTTGGTCACATCCCCCTCTCTCTGAAAGTCAATAACAGTTTTTTCTCTTTGAGATGATGTTTTACATACAATGTAAAATTCCCAGTGACTGTCTAAACTTCTCAAAGGATATTTGCAATGCAGTCTCTCACTTGATGGAGTAGGTTGAGTTGTTCAGCATGGGGGGGGGGGGGGGGCACTATACCAGTGCCTAATTGTATAAGCATTGAGGGACATGCCTGGTTGTTCTTATGTAATAATGCACCACAAGTTTACCATGTCCCCTCCCCCCACAAAAAAAGGACAAAGGTGTATGGTGGGTTCATGCACTCCAAGAACCCCCTTCCCATTGCTATGCTCTTAAATCAGGGTCACAAAAGCAATAAGTTTATGTCTTTTTGTGCTAAGTAGCCACAGGAGAGTAGAGTAGAGCTTGAAGTGAATGTGCCATATTACCTGAAAGAGAAGTAACCTACTTGTGGAGGAGTGCATAAGAATTGTCACAACACAGGTGTATTTTTATTCACTCCTGCTTGATTTTTTTCCTTTAAATCATTGACCACTTTCAAAAATGGCTGCCGGATTAATATTCTTTTGTTTAAATTTAAATTAGCCTTTCTGGTCTCGCTTGAGTTAATGTACTCTTTTGAATTTTGTACTGGAGAACGAGGCCAGAAAGGCTAATTTAAATTTAAACAAAAGAATATTAATCCAGCAGTCATTTATGAAAGTGCTCTATTACATAAGATAAGTAACAGTATTTTCATGTACACTGTGATACACTTCAACTTTATTTTTGAAAAAAAGTTGTATCAAAAGCAATACATCTAGCCCAATATGTTTCAACAAAAGAGAAAGAAAAAGCTACAAAACTGGCTAACCTGAGCCTTTACTGATTTTTACAAAACCAAAATAATCACCTCAATTTTGGAAGTTTTTCTAGGTGTGTAGAATGTTTTGAGTTTTGTCATCAAGGAATCAAAGCCAGAATCTGCCACAAGACATGTGCCTGTCTCCAGTACAGCAAATGATGAGTAAGGAAATTCTGTACTGTGCACCAGATGAATGAGTTTGCTAGCTGTACCTTTAAGAAGAGAACAAGACCAGATAATGTTGTATAACATAAAAAGGAGATTGGGATTGGACTTCAAGGCTGACAGAACAACACTGCTCTTCCTTTTCCTTACAGAGCACAGGTTTCTCCTAAACAGGGTATCATTTTGAAAGAGAAGTAGACTTAAAGCTACTCAAAGGATTTATTATGAAACTAATGCAAAGATGAAGAAGTGGTCAGAGCAGCCCCACCCCACCCCCCCCCCCACCAACCTTAGTGGCTTGAGTTCCATTCCTGAACCTGGTGTCATATTTGAGTTAAGTTTGTTACCAGTCTTGTCTATGATCTGAGGTTTCTTCTCCAAGTTCCCGAAAGTATTATGGTATTAGAAATATTTCTGTCAAAATAAGAAGGCAGGCCTCCCATCTAATATGAAACCCCCCTTCCAATTTCACCCTTTGACAATTAAGGGTGATTAGTATCTAATTTCTCTGTACAATATCACCCCTAATGCAAATGTTAAGGTCATGAGAATAAAGGAAATGATCACCAACTAAAGAAGCTCTTGATTGTTAAACAAATTCTCCTTTTCAACACCTTAGGAATGTATAGAGAATAGTATGGAAAATATGCATACTGATGGTTAATCAATTACATGACTAATTAACTTATATATAGACCTCAAAAGGGTGTGATTTAAACAAATGTGTGTTACAGAGGAATTTTACCCAATTTCTACCCAACGGTATTATAGCAGTAAGTTCAAAGGTTAACAAGATCAAGGACATCTAAGTACTATCATCACTTACTGAATGTTGTCACCGCCTGATAAGTCTCACAGTTGACACACCAGTTACCAATCTTCTGAGCACCCATTAACTCAGCACGTTTTTGAAGCTTCTCGACTGCAAGAGCCTGTTGGCCACTTTTTCCTTCTGGAAGTTCCACTGGAATCAAACTTGAGATTGATTTAAACTTGTGAGTTTAAAACAACGTGTTCAGAGATGGTGAAAAGCACTCTAGCCTTCTATTATGGACTTCTTGGTTCGAGTACACACTTTATAAACAGTTAGCGATCACATGGTACACAAAATATCTTACTGGAAAGCAAATTTTTGCTTTGGACATCTCAAGCAAATCATCGTTGATTGATTTTCTTTTTCTCGATGTCCCAAAGAGAAATTCGCTCTCAAGCATTATTGTTCTTCACGCGTTAGAGTTAAGATGGTCTTGATTCAAAGTACTACCGATTTGATAACTCACCAAGTTACTCCCATTCTAACCAGATTTATTACAGAACCTCTCCTTCACTCTGGTAGACAAGATCAAGCATCACTTTCCGAGGAAACTAACTTTTTACTACAGACTGTCTGACGAACGGAAATTCGGTTTAGCAGCCATCTTGGAACTTAGTCTCCGCGCGGCCCACTTTTTTCTCGTTTTGTTCAACTGCCCAGGGCTGCGCCGATTGCGAAGCGCACAAAGGCGCACGGGAACTCTTGGGGCGACAACGAGTAACATTTTTAAAATATGTTTCCTCTCCATTCTAATTTTTCAAAACCCTTCGACCTTGCAGCTTCATTTCAAAGAAAGCTTTGGAGAAAGGATTGGGAGGGAGGGGGGGGGGGGTGAGGTGGGATTGTGAGCAGCTTGTAAATTCAACATGCAGTACGCTCTCGTAAACGTGATTATAGACATTTGTTCATTGCAAAAAAAACAAACAAAAGCACTAAATAAAAAAAGGCAAATTGTAGTTATAATTAAAAAAAGGTGACTTATTTCACGAGAGCATGCATGTAATTCTACTGAAATAATGATAAAAACAACAACAACAACAACAACAACGGCATGAAAGACAAACAAACATCAACAAAATGAAATTAAGAACAAAACCATTAAAGAGAAAATCTACATGTACAAATTACACACATGTTCATTGTTACCTAAATTCTGAAATCAAAAGTAAGTGGCATGAACTTTTCCGTTTAAAGCGATTCTTTCAGTCATCAAAAACCGTTCACGCAATAAGCACCCTTTCACACACACACAAAAAAAAAACCTTCATCACCTTTTTAATGTATAACGAGCGACATGAGAACGGTATCACAGCCTTCATCGCTCAGGACAGAAAGCCACGGCAACAAAACTTTACAAAGAAATTTAATTACTATCAAAAATGACAGTTCTTTTGGAGTGTTTCACAGTTTGTATAAGGGCCCAAGTCAGTTACGTTTCAAATTTTCATGAAAAGCACAAGGAAAGTGACCTTCCTCTCTACTCTCTCATTTTCTCGTCCTCGGAGATCGAGGGGCTGTGAGTCGATTTCAAGTTAGGGCGGAAGAGCCCCAGGGGTCTTTCGCCCTAACTTGAAATCGACTCACAGCCCCTGGGTCTCCGAGGATGTCATTTTCTATGATTGATTGAAAACTCTTCAAGAAAACCTTTTCTCTAGTTCTTAGTCCCACGCAGATCATATGGCAATAACTGGTACGCCAATGAAGAAGCAATCCAACCCTACTCGCGACTCTCTTAATTTATTTATATTATATTATTTATTTATTTACTTAAATATTTGCACACCTATTACAATGTACGGGTAGCACGAATAATAAGACATTTCGTCCCTTACAAGATTCGACTACCAGCCCAGCCCCATGGTGATAATAATTTTAAAACAAGAAAAAAAAAAAAACCCTTCCCCGATCCATCAATCAAAAATTGATAAGCTAATTGATTAATTAATAATTAATAATTAACATGTGCATCCACCAAGTTCGCCTCCCAAACAATACATGACGAACCTCGCCCCTTGTGCATGTGACACGTCAATGGTATTTACACAAATAATGACTTGAATAGCAAAACAGTGCCAGCCCAGCCAGCCTACGTGTAGCCGTACCCTCCCTCAAGGAGAAACGAAAGGGAGGGGGAATGGTACATCTACATGTAGGCTACAGCCCAACGTGCAGTTACTTATGGAGGAAAAAAGTGTTATCGTTGTATTTTCCACGTTTTCGTTTGTCCTAAAAGAAATTCACCACTACCCGGCGCGGGTACTGGGGCATTGTACTCTAGCAAGGCGCTTAAACTAAGCGGTTCCCACAATCTGCCCTGGCTCTTCTTCGCTTCCCTTGAACCCATGCTACTTGGAGGGGCTGAGAGAGTTCCTCTTATATTGATCTCCCTATGTGGCCCTTTAGAGAGTGGGGCCATTTCTTTAGAACATCCAAGGGCTTTGTGTCGTTTGGCGAATTCTCCTTCACAGGTTGCCATTTCTTCAGTGAGGAATACAATCTTTTCTCCTCCGACAATCACGTCTTTTTCTTTCTCTGGTTCATGTGTGCTTTCCATTCTAGGGGAGGGTGCTTCCTGAATCGAATGGCGTCCCCCCTCTGCGTCTGTTAGTGCTAGCTTTGGTAATGGTGCAAAACGCGTTCCCTAGGGAGGAAAATGGTTAAAAAAGGCTACAACTTTAAAGTTCTAAATAGATGTCTGTCTCAAAAGCTTAATGGTTCATTACTATCATACATACTACTGGACCTGGTTTTTGAAGCCTAAAGCGACCAGGATTGCGAGTACATATCAGTGCTCTTTAGCACTGGTGAGTATAACTTTTTCTTCTTCATGTCCTCTTATAAAGTGGTCTGACTTGCAAGGTATGCGTAGATGTGGTGCGGGGGGGGTATAACAAGATAACTTGGTTTTATCAACCAAGTTAATTCTGTAAAACTCCCCTCCCCCCCCCCCCCCCCGTAAAGAGTTTCTGGAGTTGACGTTTCGAGCGTTGGTCCTTATCAGAACGCACTCAATTAAGAAAACCACATTATCTAATTCTATCCCGGATCATCTTCGACATTCAATTGAAAATTACTCAGTCCGAGATTGAACCATTCTATTGACACTCTTACCATGGGCATGTCAAGTATCTGCTGCGGGTCGTATCTTGGCGGGCGACTCAGTGTCCCCTCAGAGGGCCCCTCGGGGTCCATTGTTTTCACCAGTAATTTGGTTTTATCACGGTTCATATGAGCCACTCTAAACATGAGCTCTAAGCGATGTCGCGTAAATTTAATGTCCTGTATCAACTGGCTCTCACTAACACGATCTTCTTCAAAGACCTAAAGGCGAAAAATAATGAAATGATTAAGTGTCGACCCGATCAATACATATATCTTATTAACAAAGCGCGAGGGCCGTACTGGGAGAATATCGGCCCGAGGTCTTGACAGTACGAACCAAGCGCAGCGAGGTCCGTACAAAAAAGATAGAGGGCCGATATTCTTCCAGTACGGTCCCGAGCAAGCTTGGTTAATAAGAGATTTATTACACGACTGAAGTTCAAAGGGACACAAGTGCAGTATCATTCGGGACCATTCGGGACAGTGCCCGGTCCAATACTGAGAGAATATTGACCGGCAATAAAGCATTTTGATTGGTCGACTTTAGTTATTGGCCCTCTGACTTCCCACGTCGTGTAATAATTTTTGATACACGTCGGGGAAACTGGGTCTAGTGCACGAGGTAGAGGCTTCGTGGACTCTATTAACTATGTTGGTATACTCTGTTAAAAGATAGGACGTGGTAATACAATGACATCTTTATCAATAAGTGATTTGTGAAGTCTCATGGAGTTCTATCGCACAACCAAAAAGTTAATCAAAGAAAAGGCAAATATTAAACGAAACGAGTAAAATCTACACGAAGCTACGAGCTGAGGCAGGGAAGCGTTAAAAAGAAGCTCGCTTAGCAATGAGCGTCGCGTGATCGAAGTCCAACTACGGTACTAAAAATTGAACGAGTACATAATTTACCTTACAAAAACGTCACAAAGACAAAATCTTTGAACAAATACAATAATTTGTAAATTCATGACCTGGTTTTAACTTTAACGACCTTATGATAACGCAGTCTTTAACTCTTCGCGCCATTACATCAGAATGCATTTTCTCCACACTGTTCTCTATACATTTCCTAAGGTGCTAACAAGGAGAATTTGTTTAACAATTAAAAGCTTCTTTAGCTGGCGATCATTTCCACTATTCTCCTGACCTTCACATTTGATTTGGGGGGTCATAATGTAAAGAGAAACTAGACGTCAATCACTCTCAGGAAACAAAGGGTTACGAGAACAAGAATGGTTTTATAGTGTGTTCTACTTACATTTTCTTCGCCCTTGCAGAAACTCCTGCGCACAGTGGGGATGTTGTTGTGAAGACACTCCCTTAGGAAAGCTGTGTACGCATTCTATGACATGAAAAAAGAAAGCACATCTTTAAATGGTCCAAAGGTTTGGAATTCCTTACCTCATGATCTTATCCTATCCTACAGATTCTCCACCTTTAAGACTTCGCTTAAAAAATTCCTCATTGACAGAAAACTAAATTAAACTCGCCCGCCCGTAATTAGCAAATCTATCTTCTACATCGTGTGGGGAACCCAGGTTTGATAAGCTACTAGCTTCTGCTTGGCTTCCTCTCGCCACACTTTTTAGAAATGATCATAAATAGTAATTTTATATGGATTAATTATAGTTTGTTGTATAATGATATTATTATAGTTAGTATTTTTGATTGTTGTAAACAACTGTCATTTATTTTTGTACGTGTGTGTGTGTAAGAGGCAAATGAATAAATAAATAAGGCCTAGTTTACACGTCGCGCTACAGTCGAATTTAATTCAAGGTCCCATAAGCAATTAAATTCGACGATAGCGCGACGTATAAAAAGAATTAAATTTGTCTGGTAAATTAAATTCGTCCTTGACGTTTTATCCGTCTTGGCAAGACGGATAAAATATCGATAACGCGTCTTCAGTTTTAAGGTCGAAATAGCGTCGCGTCGAATGAAATGTATACATTTTCTTAATGTATTTCAACCGCGCCATGTTTGTTTCAAAGTGACACCTCTGACCAGAGGCACTGCATTTGGGAAGAGCATTAAATTCGATCGTATTGATTTCGACGCATAAAACCACGCCACGATTTACGTCGACGGAACGACGAATTTAATGGAATTAGCTTCGTCTGAATTAAATTCGACTGTAGCGCGACGTATAAACTAGGCCTAAATGAAATGAAATGGTTATTCCTTCTGATAACACTTCAGTTCAGAAAAACAATAGCAGAACATTTCTGTAAAGGGAAAAAAATACAATGACATCCCGATCTTGTGCAATGCTTGTGGACAAGCTAACCCCAACACTTGACCAAAGCTTACAGAGGTGGCAAACTTCAAAAGTTGCCTTAGTTAAGATTGATTTGTAGTATTGCCTTTGAATCTCTCAAGTTCTATGCAGTGACACGATGACTTCTGAGTGGTTTTTGTGGCGCAAGAATATAATTTTTAAACGTTTGGAAATCTTAAAATAATACTTAGCCACGCTAAACAAACACTGCATAGGTCAGAATAAATTGAAAAAAAAAAAAACAGAAAAAAACAGGGATGACAAAAGACGTCGGGGAGTGAATCTAGTGACGAATTGCGCAAGAAAGTGCATTACCTTTACATCTCCGGGTATCATGTCATCTTGTGATTCCAGTTTAGACAGCGAATTGCTCCTCAGTATTCCCCACAGCTCTCTCGCTCCAATGCCACTCACTGGATAAAATTGCAATTATAAATGATAAATTCTGTGCTTTCAGGTCATGCAGGGCATACACTAAGATACTGCTGGCATATTCAAGGTTCCCATTTAGTTGAAACTGTTGTAAAAGGCGGGCACGCCGCGAGAAAAAAAGCGAAGTTTTGTGGTCGTTTCCCGCTACACGCTAGCTCACTTTTTTCCCACCTTTTTTTATTCGTTTCTACTAACCGGGAGCCTGGGAATAAGTGCGTCACTACAGTTTTTTTTTGCAGTCCAAAGGCGAAGTTCAGAAGATCTAAGTCATTTAATTAAAACAGGAACAACGTGACAATCTCGTGTTTCCGCTCAGGAAAACATACACGCATGGACACACGTGCGCACGTTCCCACGCGACAAAGGCTTTTTAAAATTAATACGTACGTTTTCTCTGCGTCCCCATTGGATTAAGAGTTTTCTTGGCTCCCTCGCGGAAAGTCGGATGAAGAAAATCCTCGGCATCTGCACCCAACAGCTTCTTCAACTGTACCTCAACAGGGTCATGCAGCAATCCCTTGAAATCATCTGTGAAAAGGGAACTTTCTAGCACAGCTTCTTCGTGGCTGTCCGGACTAGACTGACCGGGTGATTGAGTTTTTGCGCTTTCGTAGCTACTTTTGGTATCTCGTGCAGACTGTGGCGCACAGACTGGTTCATGGCTGCTAATCACACGGACGTGCGATTTCAAACTGAGAGCTTTCTTCTTGTCTTGAGCTGTGAGAGCAAATTTTATCAAGTATTTAAGCTGCAGTGGATTTACACACCAGCGAATTTTTTTTTCCTGGCCTGCGACCAGGCCCTCATTATTTGCTCTGCAAGACGGAGAGGTTTGCCGGGGTCTGGCACTAAAAGTACTAGACCTCTAACAGACTTTTTGCCGATTCGCGTTGCTCAAGGCATCATAATTTCACGCGAGCAAAGAAACGCTGGTGCCGAAGCACTAATCGCAAAGGCCTTCTCCCAGACTTACGGGCCCCAGTTGTTCGAAGGTTGAACAACGCTATTTACTGGATAAAACCCTTTCCGGTGGATAACGCTGTACGTTTTGCTGTCATTTATCCACCGGATAGCGATTTATCCGTAGGATAGCACTATCCGCCCTTTCTACAACTGGACCCTGTACAATACCTCCCAGGGACAAGTTCTTCGCTGGCAGAGTGGATGACAATGATGACAAGTTCACTAGTGCAGCTTTGTACTTCTGTGCAGGTAAAATGATGAACAGTATCCTTGCAGGGAACCTGACATTTAGGACAAAGTTTATACTTACGGCAAACGGCAATATGAGAAATTTTACCGTCTGCCTATCAGCTGCTTGTGCAATGCCCCAGTTTAAAAAGAAGCTTTTATACGAAAATAGAAAATAAAGACAAATTTTGTCGTTCATTTTTGTTTAAAACCACTGAACGCTATCGGAAATGTGAAAAGTGATTTAACCAAAAGCGAAAAACAAATTTCTACAAAGTTTCACTTACCCAAAACATTTCGAACAAAGTCGGTATACTCTTTCGACTTGGCCATCTTTGACAAGCGTTTTGCTTCTTTTAGCTAAAAAAGTAAAGAGTTTAAGAGCATTACGACTTATACATTGAACGAAATGTGTTTATATATTCATGAGACGCAACACTTTAAACAACAAAGTGTTACCATGAAACTTGCATCTCATTACAGCGCAGAGTGTACAGCGGTTGGGCGCTGTTAAAAAGAAGACAGTTATAAAACAACAAAAACTTCCTCAGTAAAAATAGCGAGAATTTGTAATAATAATTATATTTTTGTGTGTGTCGTTTTGCGGAGCAATTTCGTATCTAAAAGTTAAAATGCGAAAGTTAGTGATAAATAATTCACGATACAAATCAGAAACACACCATGAACTTCGCAATACAACCCTCACATTAACACGATCACTGCCTCAGTGACCCAGACAAAAACGATATATTTTCAAAATCTGATTTCGACAAGGAAGCCCAATTTCGACTGTTTCGTGACTGTGCTCTGTTCTTCTGCACGAAGGAATTGTCGGTGGAAACGCGAAACATAGACAAGTGTTTGATCGTGCGGGTGAGAGTAAATCAATGGTTTTTCTTGAGTGCCCGACTGCTTCCAGAGTGCTCTTCAACAAATCAGAGCACAATCGAAGCTTCCTTCCTGTACGAAGAAGGATCCATCAATTTCCCCCTAACGCACCTGAGTAATGTTTTGAAACACTACTATATTCATTACATATAATTTTCCTTAACAGGCGATCGAAATATGGGCTAACAACTTTTGCGAAACAGTTCCCAAGCTCATGTCTCAAGAAAACCGCAAAATTCCCGACTTAACGCTAACGTTTAGGGAAAGAGCCCTGGGAGCAAGAGAAACGATCGAAATCCAGCAAGAAAAATAATGTCACTGCTTGCGCATCTAAAATGTTTTATACTAATTGTTCTAAGCGTATTATTCGCAGTCTGCGTTAATCTTTCCCATCGTTACTTGACCTCGACCCAATCTACGTTATTCTGGCCTCCAAGGTGTCTGTATTTCCTTTCAAATTATGAGTCATTCCGAGAATTAACTTTGATGGCAGTTTTCGTCCATCACAAAAATGACCCAATGGAAAGTGATGCACACCGCACTGTAGCTCTGCACTAAGACAATCCGATTCAGAATTTGCTGGTTTAGATTTCATTTGAATTTAAACTAAACACTATCGTTTTAAGACAGTTTCATTTGCAAATGAAATATATAATAGTAAAGGGCGAACTTTGAATTTATACTTAGCGTTCCTTCCTAATGCGCCAGAAGAACAGAGTGACAAAAGTGAAATCTGAGACGCTAAAGACACTGATATTTCAGTTTGCAAATCCGCAAGCGAGACTAAACAATTCTATCAACATAACTCCATAGAAATACCGTAGCTTTACTCAGATTATTGCAAGGTATAATTCATGATAGAAAATTTTACAAGATACATAGGTTTAATCTTTAACGGAGTTGAAAATAGAATTTGGCCATCATAAAGAGTTTCTAAACTGACGTTTCAAAGGTTAGCCCTTCGCTTTCGCTCTGACGAAGGGCTAACGCTGGAAACATCAGATTTAGAAAATCACTACGGCGGCCAATTCACATTATCAACCCAGTTGATAAAACCAAAAGATCTTTTGATATCCACCAGCGACGCAGCACCTCAGTTTCTTTAAAAACTTACCGCTTAACAGAAAAATTTAGCCATGAAAATGCTCCACTATCTTTTATCCTAATCAATTTTGCAATAGTTCATCTTTTCCATTCCAGCACCAACTTTAAGTTACTCTTAGGTACTTTCTTTTTACGTGGACCTTCGGTTATAATATATAAGCGTGGCCCTAACTTTGAGATCTCAATTCGGAAAGACTTGCTACACTTCATGTTTGTAAATAAAATGCACCATTGCTGTATAAAAGAGACTTAGAGACTCACTACAAGGACCGATACCCACTATATTCAAGGTATAGCCTGCAAGGAAGTCCTCATCATTATGGTACAGTTAGCTATAAAAGGATGACGTAATTGATGACGACGGGATGTGGGACTAGACCTCTTGCAGACCTCTCGCCGACTCGCGTTGCATATTTTCCTGCGGGTGAAGAAACTGTGGCGCTCGTGCCGGAGTACGAATTCACGGTGCCTCTCGGCTGTCCTACTAACTAACCCTTCAGTAAGCTGTAACATCTCACCTGCCAGCGTTTCTGCTCGAGGTGTGCTTGGCGTTTCTTAAAAAGCGAGTCTTGTCTTTTGATGAGTTCATGTTGTATGGCGACTCTCTCCTTCAAGTATTGGTAATGTTCATTTTTCTCTTCTTGTTTAATCTTTGACCACACTTCATATAAGCGAACAGATTGCTGCAGAAACAAAGAAGCGTCACAAATTACAAGTGGGTAGTACCATAAACGCTCTCACAAGCTCAGTCCATCCCCCCCTGGGCTTCCAGATGCAGGGCCTATTGGATGGGGGGGTATCAGAAGCTTGGAACTCCAGACGACCATGTTTCACGAACGTAAACCACGTTGAATACAAAATTGCTCAGTTACTTCTGTCGGTGAAACATCTCGAATATGTTAAACGTCACACTGTCATCAGACACACTATTTTTTGATAAAACAGTGTTTGTCTACAACGGTAATTTGGTTTCATCAACTGAGTTGATAATGTGAATTAGCCACCTAAAGAGTTTCCAAGGCTGACGTTTAGCGCGGTAGCCTTTCGTCAGAGCGTCAATACAAGCCAAAGCATGAAATCGTTAGTCACACAACACCTTTTCATAGATTACCTCCAATCAATCAATCAATCAATCAATCAATCAATCAATCAATCAATTAATCAATAATCAATCAATAACCTTTATTTATAGACGATAAGTATTTAAAGCGACACTTCGCTTGTTGGGTCGTGTCTAAATAATTAAGTAAGATAACTAATGAATTAGAGAATATATAGGATATATACCAGCTAAAATCATATCGCTACTTACTACTTACAAGTCTAAAACGATAAAAGCTTAAAATTCTAAAAAACAAGGTGGTACTCTAATATCATCTAATTATTAACACTAATCATACTTAAAATCTTCCTCCCTTCTGGTTAATGTTTGAGGGGAGATACAGTCAAAATCAAGGTGTAGCAAAGCTAATCAAAAATGATTAGCTTGTTTAAACACTTTCACTCCCTAGATCTTATCATATCGTATCGTTTCATTCTTGTATTAAATCGCTGAGAAACGTTGATCATTTAACGCTTGTCATGTCCTTTTCAGCAGGACTGACACTTTTAAGAATTCTTTTTTTATTCAGATTAATGTTTCCTGTGGAATGAATTACCTATTAGTATAAGAGAGTCAGATACCTTGTCAACTTTTCAACTTTTCAGATACCTTTTCAACTTTGGTTAGTGGTAATGTAGATTGATGTAGACTTTTTTCTTTTAATTTTATTTTTTGTTGTAATAGGACGGCTTAGTATTTTTTAAGGAGTCTTGTATTCTGTCTTAAGCCTACCTCAGATTGATCAATCGATTGATGTAATTGTCATTTGTTTGTCAATATGAAACTTGATTAAATAAATAAATAAATAAAAAAAATAAAATTATTAATTGTCATTACTGTCACCCATACAATTCTTTTGATGTGAGTGTGGAGAATTTGATATTGGATCAACTAATAATCACTTTTTTTATATTTTCCTTTATTCTCATCTCTTGTCTACTTGGTATTGTGTTGATATTGTAAGGAGAAGTTCTGTCTTGATCACTTAGGAGAGGTAAACACAACAAAGAACAACAAACTACTGGAGTACCTCTTCTCTCTCTTTTGCAGCCTTCACTTCTGCTTCAGCCTTCTGTTTTTCAGCTTCAGCCAAGTGCTTCTGTTTGCTCTTTTTGGAACGAACTGAGCTTGAAGCATTGCTGGCTGTTTCCAGAACCCTACACATGGTGGGAAAAGGTGATAATACAGTTTTGTCATTAGAAATCAAATTTTTTTTTCTGCATTGCTGATCATTCAGTTGGCATGCAAACTCTTTAAAAGAAAGCTATCAAATGAATGGAACATTCAAACACATAATCTTTTCATGTATATTTACTGCCTCATTCTTCTGCTACAAGTTCATCTTCCTTAAAAAGTGTAATAAGTCTTCTTTAGAATGACTCAAACTGAACAATATCATTAGCACGTAGTGTAATACATTACAACAGTACTGCAGCATGTAGAGTAAACATTCCATGTTTTCTTAAATGAAACTTGATATTTCTTTGAGCATACTTGTTCATAAGACCAAATTCTAATGCATTTGGAAATAGTACATAATGACAGACTTCACCTTAAAATACTAAAAGAAAAAACCCTTAGTTTTCCTTCTCTTTGACAACAATAAGAACATTTTCAGCATTGCTTAACTAGTTATTTATTTAGCTTCCCCTCATTGGGATACATTACTCATAAACATAGAAATCTTAGGTGGGGAGACCACTACAGCCTAGCCAATTAGAGTGGATCCCTCTTGTGACTGATGAGAAAGTACACTTGACTTACAAACCCAAGGTCCTGGTTTCTAATGTCTGAGACCATGCTTTTAGATATCAAACTTGTTTTCTCTTTCCCCTCCCCCCCACCCACCAGTTGGGATTTTCAACCTTGCTTGTGTTTAATTTGAAGTACTTTCTCACTACAACTTCACCAGCAACCTTTATATTATAAAGGACATTTTTCTATCAAAAAATACACACCCATGTCGAGTATATTAAGATTTTTCTATCCAGTGTTATTATGGAACCTAAGTCTCAAAAAGTTAAAAGCAGTGACCTTTTCTTGGATGACATACTTTATCTGGTCTACACAGAGTGGAAAATATAAAAATAACGAGCTGCGTACTGTAATAGGAACCATCTATAACATCCTGTATTGTGCAACAAGTAAAACGAAACACAGAATAAAAGAGATTTGCCGATTTGTTGTTAACTTGTATCACAAATTGTACAAATCCAATTCAGCACGATAAAACTCTCATGATATCATTAATTTTGAAGAAAAAAAGGACAGTTCAAACGTTAAAGCTGACAGATCTCCGTGCTCTGTCTTGTGTCAATATCAAGAATCATCGAGTGGTTCGAATCCCGCTAATTAGCTATAAATTATGGCGAGCTTCAAACATCAAAACATCAACTAACTTTTGCTTGTGTTTCTGGGTGTAAACACCCGACAAGGCGGGCAAAACTGACGTCAAAGACATATCAACTGCCAACTGCTTGTCTCCTTTCTTGATCCGCCATTACGATCTTCCCTCGATTTCAAAAAAACATTAGAAAAACATTTCCTTCCATTTGCGTACTTGTATTTCCATAGAGATATTTATCAGCTTCTTGTTCTCAGTCGAAGACTGGTGACTAAGTTATAAAACTGAAACGCTGGTCATAAATATGCGGGCTTTTATTCCTTATTAAGCCGCTGGCTTTCAAAACTGTCGGCTGAAGAGATGTCTCAGCCAATCAAAGATCGCCAACTAGACTGATAGCACATGCATTTGCGTAATCAACCGGCAAACGCAAAAAGAGTTCACACAAAATAAGTTTCGGTGATTTTATAGTTATATTTGTTTGATCGAGCTAATTTCTTGAGAATGTGGTTATTTATTGTTCTCACACTAAACGCCTTACTTGGCTGTCAAGTTTTATTGTCGGAGGCTAAGTTACAGGAGGGAGAATGCGAAGGTAAATCTTACATACTACCTTGTAACGGCAGGAAGTACAACTTTTAGTAGCTAAGATCATAGCTTGACACGTATGGCTTTACGGTAGTTAGGCCTTCACCTAGATTTACTAAAAAAATGTGCAAATGACAAAGATTTCTTGTTTCTCAACCAAAATACCGGCCTAGGTTTCATGGGAAACTATGAGAACTTTCTAGGCCTTAGCATTGGAAACTACGGCACTTTTCTTTGACATAGCGTAATTTATAGACTTG
Organism: Stylophora pistillata; assembly: GCF_964205215.1. Taxonomy (NCBI): domain Eukaryota; kingdom Metazoa; phylum Cnidaria; class Anthozoa; order Scleractinia; family Pocilloporidae; genus Stylophora; species Stylophora pistillata. Next base: position 2,461,662 of record NC_142523.1, read on the forward strand.
CAACCTGGAAACTTAACTTAATGTACTTGTTTATTTAAAAGAATTAATAAGTTGGGGGTTAAGTTTGATAGAAATTTAAGAGGCAGTATTTCATGAAAAATTCAAGTTTTCAGTTTTTTCATGCCACGATCTTGCGATGTATCTTTTAAAATTTGTTGCTCATATGATGTAATATTTTCTGAGCCAGTCGTGATGTCTTTACTGAATCAAGCTTATTGTGGGGCTGATATAGTCTTCAGAAATACTGTTTAGGAATTAACAGAGCAATAGTTTAAACATTTAGAATCTGTTGTCTCAACTCTGAGTTGTTTCTTCTGGGTTGTGTTCCACGTAAAGCTGTTGAGAATTTCCATCAGACACAAACACCTGTGTGAAATAACACTTTCTACTCCAAGAAATTTATTAAAGATCATTCACTGGTACTCAAACTTTTTATGTCAAAACTTCTTTCTTGGGAAGATAAACCCCCTTTTTATACGGTATTCATACTGGACATGATCCCGGAAAAAAATGGGATGGCTTGACACAGCTGTGAAAACAGAGATATTGGAAAAAAACAATTCAAACTTTGAATGTGTTTGTGTATGTTGTATGACCAAACTCTTTTTTCCTAAAAAATTTGTTTAAATTTTGTGGCAGTTGTGCTGTACTACACAGTATCGTTTCATAAAAACTGGATATATTTCTTTAATAGTTTGTATAAAGTTCCTGTCAAATTTTGCAAGTAAACTTTCAAGTGATGAGATGTCTGACGTGAAAGCAATTGAGGAAAAGTTCAAAGCTACCTGCAAAAAAGCAAAGAACAAAGAAAACAGATTTGTAAGTACACTTTTTAATCATGGTTAAGAAATGTGTGAAACAGATGCATGTGAGAGGTCTGAGTTCAAGCTTTGGGTTCAAGCTTTGGCTGGGTAAACTGTACATTACTCTGGCACAGGACGCTTCACGCACAGTTTTTTTTGTCATTGAGCCCTTATCGCCAGGGAATTAGGCAAACAAGATGTTAGAATTTCATGGCTACTATGCAAAATTCTTGCTGAATTTCAGTGGCATGGGTCTTTTTTATTCTAATGTGCAGATTGAAAACCTTGATTATTTTAGAGGGAGTATCAGTATCTGGTGTTATTATATGGCTGTGTCCCACAAGGACTGGGAACTACCAAATTCACGAATTTGATTGGCTGAAATCAATATTGAAAGCGGTCTAGATTTTCCCATCTAGACCAGTCTAGAAAAAAAGTTACAAAGAATATAATGTTCCGTTGCTTTCTAGACAGCCATATAATGAACACCTTATTAACCGAGCTAGGTCGGTCTTTATGGGAGAATCTTGACCTCGGTCGCTGGTACAGACCTCACTGCATTCGGTCTGTACTGGCGACCTCAGTCAAGATTCTCCCATACAGACCTCCCGCTCGGTTAAGAAGAACTAAATAGTGTAGATTAGTTTTCGGACACTTATCTCCTTGATGCTGACTTACCAATTGGCAGTGCTACCTTCAATCCACCAGGGTCAGAGTTTGAGTGGCTATTAGCAAATGTCTCGGAAACTGGAAAAATTACTGGGAGAAAAGACAGATACATGCCCTTCAGTCCACCCCCCTCCCCTCCCCCCATGGAGAGATTCAGGAGAAATACTTCTGGTCCCTTGATCAGTGTTCTTCATTGTTTTAAGCAAAACTGGTTAAATAGATTTTCAAACTGGGAGAGCAATCCTATTAACTGTGGAATTTTTAAGAATTGCATGCTATTTTAGGCAGTAGTAAGCAATGCATTTTACCAGTTACTGTCTGAAAGAAAAGGAGAACATTGCTTCATGCCACAAAAGTAAGCAGAGGAAGGTCTACAGTATCCATTCACTACATTTTTTCTCTAATCACCAGTGTTACTATGTTGGAGGAACTGAAGATGCTGCTACTAGTATTCTTAATTCAGTCCTTAAACCTCTGAGCTACCACAAACCTGCAGAGAAGATCTGTGAGGACCTTAAGAGAAAAGACAGTCAAATTTGTGCGCTGCAGTATGGTAAGATTCAATGTAAAGAAATTGATTTCCCCTCTCTTTTTTCTTACTGTTTCTTATACTTCTAGTAACATGAAGATACTGCTCTTTGGATAATGTGAAGAGCATTTATTGACAATTACCTGTACCAGTGTAACAAGGGGTTTTGTGTTAAAGAAATATTAATAAATTTACTCAGAGGAAATGGGATATGTGTTTTGTTGCTGTATGTGAGTTGAGGTTGTCATCTTTTTCTCACCTTAATAATACATCTATTATTACTCTGACATTGCAAGGCTGTGCTTTAAGAAAAACTGAAGGGAGCACTCTGTTTTGAAACTTTGAAATACAGGGTGCCCAGCATGTGCTTTTATATGAAAAAAAACTAAAATTCCCAAGTTGCCTGAGAGCAAAAGTTATAGTTGCCAGGGGCCACTGGGTGTTGCCAGACCACAGTTCTGCATTGTTCTCATACTCACATGAATTTTGACCTGATCTCTATTGCAGACAAACAGATTGACCTCAACAATGTTGACCTGAAGAAACTCCGAGTTAAGCAGCTCAAGAAGATTCTTAGTGACTGGGAAGAAGAATGTGTGGGATGTTTAGAGAAATCAGACTTTATCAAGAGGATTGAACAACTTAAAAGTGAACATACAGAACTCTGATAACTTTAGCTTGTAGAAAGTTATACAATTTATCTTGTAAAATGAATGACCTTGTACTCCTTGATGTCGTTACAAGATGAGCTGGAGGGTTGTTGTCTTACCTAATTTAAGGCAGGGTGTTCAGTGTTAATTAGTTTGCGCAGACATCATTTTTTTCTGTGATTTATACTGTGCAGAAGGGAGGGGTGGTGGTACCCAACAAAGTTTTGAAAAAACACTGTCTTACCCTCTCCCAATATACTCCTCTACTAAGATAGAAACACTTTTTCTCTTTCTGCATATGAAAAGTTACAATTGATATTTCAAGGCTAAATTTATGTATGCTTCCTGGAGGTAGCTTGTAATTACAAAGAATAAGGCACTTGGTTTATAAATGAATTGTCTCTTGCTGCACTTTTCTTTGAGTAGATCTGCACCCCACCCTTCCCCCCCCCCCCCCCACTAATTTCTTTTGTTGGATGTGTCAGTGAGTTTTCCATATCCTTTTGTAAATCCCTATTTGGGAATTTAGTACTCTTCTCAGAATTACCTTTCTGCCAGAGCACTGCTCATGATTCATTTGCAAGAGAAAGCCCCCTCCCCCCAGCAGAGTATTATTTCCACTGCAACATAATTATAAGGAAGTGAACATTTCTTCCTCATGTTTAGTTTTGTAACATGTTGTATAGGAAAAGGTATTTCAAGCTTTATCAACCCTAAGAGAGCAAAATGAATTCACATTCAATGTATATTTAACTTCCATGGTTGAAGGTTTCCAAGAATCTTATTAAAGTTTGATATATTGACTTATTGAAATTGTAGACTGATTAGTTAACAGTTTTTGCTGTCCAAGTAGTCATCTTGGTTTTTTGACACATGGAGATGGTTTTGCACATTAGTTATTGGTGAAATATCTGAGAGTTGACTAGAAAACCAAACTTGGTCAGGGGGGGGAGAGGGCCTTACAAGTAAGAATAAGCCCTTACCCAGGAATCTGTAACTCGTACTTTACCCATGACTATACACGGTAGTTTGTTTGTTTTCACCATTCTCAGGACTGTTCCGAGGAATTCCACTCCCTCTCAGAAATCATGTTCAAAAGTTGTCTTGGATTTCAAAAGAGTTTCCAGAAAGATATCAAAGGATTGGTTATTTTAAGTGTCTGGAAGAGCTCCTGGGGATTCTAAAAGGTTTATAGAAAGTTTTGAAGAGTCTCCAGGGAGATTTTCTCTTTGTAAAGAAAAGCTAACTTAACCCCTGACAAGTTTTGATAAAACCTCCCAATTCCCCTCTCAAAACGATCTTGCACTCTCATCACCAAGATTGACCTTCCTAAGTTAGGCAAGCAAAGAGGGGAACGTTTTGTGGTAACACAAAGATTTTGAACCATACGCCATTTCATGTTTCGGTCACTTTTATTTTCATATTAAGGACACATCCAAGACTGCGGACGCACCGTACTTTTCAACTTAGGAAAGCTTGAAAAATAGGAGACGTCCAGGTTAACAAATGATGACTCATCCAAGTTCAAATTTAAGTTGACATCTTAAGCTACAGCGTATCCACCGATCAGAAATACCCGGAAACAGTTGATGATATCGGCAAATCGTTGTCAAAACTCACAGGCAGTTTTCAACATGACACCAAAATAAAGTTTTTCAGTGAATCGTCCGAATTCCGATGAAGCTTCTGTTCCAGCCCAGAAAAGATAGTCAAACTTCTTAAGACAATTTTCGTGCCCCTCTCTCGGCGAGCTTACAAGTTGAAACAATGTCACACAATCATTTCGTTCGATCACGGTGAAAAGAGCAGCGTTGAATGAATGGCTCGCGCCACATCCGGGTGTGGTGAGGTACTTCCCTATAACCAATTGGATCCAACTATTCATTGCATCCAGAAAATCACGCCTAATGCACGTGGAACCGGTGCACATTTCCCGTGCCAGACTGACAGACTGTGGCTATCGTTTTTCAGAGCTTGCCATTTTTGTACTCTTCTTTACTTTTGCTTCTCTTGAGCCTAAATCGCTTTCGACTTAACGTTTTAGCCATTCTTTACAACGCAAGTCTTCATTCAAAACTACTCTAACTTCTTAAAATTCTACCCAGTTATAGTTATAGTTATCAAAATTCTTAGTTAATCGATTCATATCAAGTGCGGTTGAAATCAAGCTCAATTTTTTTTCCAATTAAACCAAATGAAGTAAAGACTAATACGACTATGCTTTTAACCCTTTAAACCCTGTACAGTGACCAGCATCTAATTTCTCCTTACAATATCACCCCTGAATCACACACTGAGGTCATAAAAATAAAGGAAATGATCACGTACTAAACAAGCTCTTGATTGCTAAACAAATTCTCCTTGTCAGCTCCTTTGGAAATGTACAGAGAACAGTATGGAGAATATGCGTACTGATGTTAAGGGTGTAAAGGGTCAAGGCAAGCCACTCTTCATGTTTTCTTAGACAAATTTGATTCTTAAAAACAATCTACGTTTTTCAAACCTTGTTAAACCAAAAATCATTCTTAGCCTTCGAGTTTGAAAAAAAAAAAAAAGTTCTTTTTCAAATCATGAAATGCTTAAGGAATAAGATACAAACACAATAAAAGTTGTTTGTGTCTTTAAAAAGAACACCAAGGTATTCTGTATACTCGACTGAGTACAAAAAGTTTTCAATGTTAGCTTACACATTTTTGTTAAGGCTAGCATTAAATGGCTTAGAATTGTAGGATAAAAACGTTTTCATTCTTGTGACCTACGTAAACTTTTAACATACGTTGAAACATAATATGACCTGAAAAGAACACAAACACAAATAAGAAATTGTTGTTAAAAGTTCACGTACGATTTTGAAGTAAATAAAAAAAAAATCTCTTAGGTTGCTTCTCAGTGCAAAGTTCTGCCCAGCTTTCATAAAAAGATGTCTTCATGTAAACTTGACAGCACCTTTTGGACAACTAACAAATTGCAAAAACTCCGATTCAATTTTGCAATATATCTAATCCAACTAAGCGTAAATTCTAAATGTACTTTTGAGCTATCTACTAAAAAGAATATCAAGCTGACTGATTCCTCAACACAAGCTTATTTCTTATTCAAAAGTAATCAAGTTACGTGCCATTTAAAAAAAAAAAAATACTATCATACTGTATGTTGAAAAAGAATGCAAGTAGATAGCGTTTGTGCAACAACTGTTCTGCCACAGTGGTAGAAGGAGACTTAAAGAATTACTCCGCGCGTGCGCGTAAAGCAATCTCTGAGATCCCAGAAATGTAGAAATAGTAGTTCACATAAGATAAATTTTGGTCACGTGGGAATTCCATCCCTAATCGCCCTTTACCAGCTGTTCCCCCACCCCCAGCTGTATGTCACATTGCATCTAGGATACAAGATACCTTGAGTCTAAAAATTTACCCTTGGAATTAATCCTGTATGGAGGATCCAGTCTCTTATTTAATCGACTCCTGCTTCGAATAATTCTGTCAAAGGGGAGTAATATACGGGAAACACTCTCGTTCAACTTGTCGCGCAACACCACTACAACGCAAATTGCACGAGTTGTTACACGCATTACCAGGAGCGCATTCAACTTGTCACGCAACACTGTCACACCGCCAGTTGCACGAGTTGTTAGCCGCATTAACAGGAGAGCATTCAACTCGTCACGCAACTACTGACAGTGTCGCCATTTCGGTAGCTTTTTGTACAGCGTGGATTCGAGCGCAAATTTTTACCAACAAATCTTTTAAATTTGAAGTAATTGTTCAACTAGTCGAACACGCGGTGGCAAAATGTGCAACAGTGCTTTTTAATTTAAAATGCAGCAATGTTGCGCGAGAAGTCTCTTGATTACGTTCCTAAAATTACTTCGATTTCACTACTCTTTCAAACAACTTTGGACGCTTTGGACTCTGAAGCCGACTGCAACAACGGCACTAAATAATTAACATACAGCAGTCAAGAGCAATTTTCAGTTGAGTGTTAAAAGTAATTCGGTATTGATTTGGTTTTGCTTTTCTTTTGCTCTTTGATCAATTGGTCCACAAAATTCGCATCACTTTATCAACAAATCAGATTCAAAACTGAAACCCAG
>NC_142523.1:2475905-2500905 GCF_964205215.1 Stylophora pistillata
TTACTGGAGCCTTTACATCTGACAGAGGAAGACTCTTCATTTTGAGGTTCTTCTTACTTGTCTGTCCCTCTGCCCCTGGTGATACACCATTCTGTTGCTCTGCCCCCTTGGAAGGTCCTTTTCCCAAGGAGGAGGGTGACAAATTTCCTAAAAGGTAAGGGACTGGGGTAGAGTATGCTCTTTGCTTCTTTGGTTGTCTATCATCAGTTTGGAATAGTTTTTGAAGCTGTTCTAGCTGTTGTTGGTTTTGCTGGAGGAATGACTGTTGATGTTCTCTGTGCTCGGGAAGTATCTGTGGTCTTGAGGGTGTGTTTACTGTGTGAGTAGCTGCTGTACTTGCACTGCTTGCCTTTGACTAAAAACATGAAAAATAAACCAGAGTTGTACATTTAACATTTTAACTCCAAAGATATAACTGTTAATTCTCCCATCTAGTTGTCAAAACTTTCCTAGTAGATTAGTTATAAGAATTTGGTGTTAAATCAAAATACAAACACTTGCCTGGAGTAATTTCTAAGAATTTCTATGTTAGAAGCTTTTTAAAGGTATTTTAAACAGCCTTAGCCATAAGTTAAAGGCACTTCTTCCACCCATACATAAACCCAGCTATAACTTCAAAAATAAGCGCCAATTTAATATGCCACACCTTCACACTTCCAGAACAATGAACACTTTTATATTTGCTATGGCAAAGAAGTTTAATGGCTAGATTTTTATCGATACTATATCCTTTACTTTTGTTACAGTACGCGCGATAATGATAGTAATAATAATAATGATGATAATAATAATGTAGATACTTTTAAGTAATTTACATTTATTTTAATTAATTTACATTTATTATTTACAAATATATTTTATTTAATTTATTCTTATGTTATAATATTGTAAACTGCTGGTATAATAAGATGTGTAATTAGGTTTTTGAATTTTAAATTTTAAATTTCGTGGATTGTAAAAATGTGTAATTCAGCCCTCGGGCTGCAAATGCTTTGGAGATTAAACTATCTATCTACTATTTTCATTACCTGTTTGCTGAATTATGTCTGGATGTTGTAGGGAGAAGTTACATGTTAATCACCTCTGGGAGTTAACGGGTTAAATGTAACCATTTGAAGCATATAATTTGGATATAAACAAAGTTGAAATGGTAAATTGGCCACCGTAACGATTACAAAAGCTGACGTTTCGAGCATTAGCCCTTCGTTGGAGCGAATAGAGGAATTGTGGGTTGTGTCTGCTTTTACAGGCAGAAAATGGAGCTACGTTATTGGTGGGAGAAAAAAAGCACACACAACCCACAATTCATCTATTCGCTCCGATGAAGGGCTAACGCCTCGAAACATCAGCTTTTGTAATAATTACGGTGGCCAATTTACCATTTCAACTTTGTTGATATAACCAAATTATTTCGTTACTCCCACCGACGCAGCCTCAAACAGTTTCTTTCGAAACTATCAGCCTTTATTCATTTGAAACATAGCTTAACTATACCTGATTGTTGTATTTCTCTTGAGCTTTAGCAAATAACTGCATGATATCAACCTTTTCCTCTGAGGTAGTTTTTTGACTTTCCTTCAAAAAAATGCATTGAATTTTCAGCAACAGTTCTGTCCTTTGAATGGAGGGGGGGCTTTGGCTTTTGGGAAGGACAGTCTAAGAGACTGTACATACAGTAAAGAAGAACATAGACAAGGACTGTCGATTAGGGGATGTAAACTATTACACCTGCTGTGGCCAGTTCACTCTACATTAAAGGCAAACATTTTAATTGCTACTGACTGGGGTTTCAGAAATAGCCCATCACCCTCACCATTGTCTGTTTAACCTGTGAGAAAGTTCTGATACTTGAGTTCCCTGTTGCAGCCCCTATTGTGCGCACAGCCACCTATTACACTGTTGGTACAAGTCTATAGCTAAGAAATTATGCTGCAGTAGAAATTTCGAATGTGGAAGCTCAAAGGTGGAGAACAATTGTAAGTGTGTAACCTCAGAAGAGCCCATCGTGCCTAAGACCAAGCAATCACTACCCAAAAATCCAGCTGGTGATCGCTGCTTTTTCAACCAGCAAATTTCACAACAACCTTATTGGTAGCAGCTTGGGGAAAACATTATTGACACCTCTGTTGCTGTTGCATACCGGCAATTTGCTCGTGGGAACATACAGTATTACACTGCTACAGGTGATATCTCCAATGAAAAAGCTGCTTCAAAAGTTAGTGACAGCCCTGTACAAGGCGGTGCTCTATGGAAAACTGAATGGAGCCCAGTGCTCTGAAACTGTGAAATCTAGGGTGCCCAGCATATGCTTTGTATGAAAAAACTAAAATTCCTGAGTTGCCCAAGAGCAAAAGCAAGGCAAAGGGGCTACCAGGTGCTGCTAGTCCACAGCGTTACCTGTAAATGCAATTGGTGTGAGAGATGGGAGTTTTTTAAGTTAATAAATGAATGTACTTGTACCTTTGGCATCTCTTGGGTATATGATGGTTTGGGTGGGGTGACTGTGGCACTTCCTAATGCATTCATCTGGGAACTAATCCTAAAGTAACAAATAAGAATGTTAAATGTTAGCTTGCAAATACATGGTTAGATTTTTTTCAGTATAGCTGCAGTCCTGTTTAGCTATAGTACAAAATGTCTGGCATTCTATCTGATTCATGGTGGAAAATGTGTTGTAAAGCATGGCTTTCACCTACAGCAGCTGTTAATTTCCAGATGATAATTTTCCTGTTGATCTTAACAAGATATATCAGTGAATTTAAAAGCAAGACAACATTATCTTCAATTATTTTCCATGAATGATTAAAGATAAACCTGGCTGATTCACATGACATCTGCCCAAGTATTCAAGACAAAAAAGACTGTAAGTTAGGGTAGAGGAAGTACCAGTACAAAGAAATATAAACTACACACTTCTTCTACAGTAACATCCAACTCACATTGTCATTAAGCCAGCCAGTCTTTTACATTCCTCAACATCATAGAACCAAATACCAAATATCTCTTCTGAAAATAGCATAAATAAAACACAATTATGACTACATTTTAGTATTAATTTTGCTGGCTATTATGGAGATTTTGGTAGGCAAAGATGCATTTTAGCCCCCTTGTGTTATTGTTCAGACAGTTTTGTTACCATTTTTTTTTTTTATTATTTTTTGAATGCCCCCTACAATGGCTAAAACTAATAATGAAACAATTTGGATATATCAACAAAGTTGAAATGGTAAATTGGCCACCGTAATGATTACAAAAGCTGACGTTTCGAGCGTTAGCCCTTCGTCGGAGCCCCAAACAGTTTCTTTCCAAACTATCAGCCTTTAATAATGAAACAGTTTATGTTCTTGGGCATAAAATATGTTTTGAGCTATACTAAGAGCTCATAGCTCAGGAGTCAGGCTCAAGACATATTTACACCTACAAACAAAAACACTGTTTAAATCATATGGTTTCTGGAGCATGCTGCACTTCTCCTTTATACAGAATGTCACAGTGCAGATGACCTACTTACTTGCACTATTCCTATACAAGAGGAAGGGGTCCTGAAGTTTAAACTCCATACTGTTTGTTATTGGCTCCATCATATTTTTCATATTTAATCTATTCATGATAAAGAAGGCACTTGTTGGAGTTGCAGACCTGGCAGGAGTCAAATGAAAATAAGGTCAGTACATGACATGCATTAACTCTTTCACACCCCAGATCTCGTCAGTACTTCTCCTTACTGTTGGCCACAGAGCTCTTATGAAATAAGTATGAAGAATTTGGTATTGGATCAATTAATAATCCCCTTATTGACAATTTCCTTTACTCTCCTTTTCCTTACTTGTCCAATCTTGACAATTTCCTTACTTGTCCACTTGATATTGTATTCATATCATAAGGAGAAATTCTGTCTTGGTCACAAAGGGGGTTGAAGTGTTTGATCATGGCTGACTCAAGTAAACCAATTGTGCTCACCTTTTGTAAACAAATAAGGCACCTTCTACTTCTGTTTTCTCCTGAAATGAAGTTAACCATGATTGAATTTTTCAGTTCCAAAGGTGAAACTGAGTATTCTGAACATTGCAACAAGACAAAATAGGTAGTCAAATCTTGTTGGACAATAATCCCTTGTTGAAATGCCATGTTTCACTAATAAAAATTAGAAATGGGGAACAGGAAAATAAATAATAATAATAATAAATAATTTCTGATTTATTTCCCATTCCCATTATTCAGTCAAATCTTGTCAACAATCCCTTGTTAAAACTCCATGTTTCACCAATAACAATGACTTAATGTGATCACCAAGTTTTGAGAAAATAAAATGAACATGCCAAATATAAATTGAGCCATAGAATTTGAATTTTGTCATATTGCATATCAACAATCAGAAAGTGTTGCAGGCTCAGGAAATATTGGAGGAATAGTTTTTTTACCACCACAAAAAAGCAATGAAACTGAAAAATACAGGTTTGGACAATGATGCAAACTAAACTTCAAGATTACAACTATCCAAATATTCTAGGACAAATTTTCTGGTACTGCAACACTGCTAAATCCTAACCTTCTCTACTTGTCAGAATGAGATAAATTCACAGTTTAACAATAATTGATAACTTTGTTTGATTGTTGACAAATTTATCCTCGGTTTAATTTTTAATTCCTTTCTTTTCTGTTTGGTTATGTTCTTGTATAAAAACAATTCTGAAACACAGGAGAATAAGTTTGAAGCAAGGTTAAAATTATACCACGACACATACCACTACACACTACAAATAAACAATTCTTATGAAGCTCATGCACGTGAAAGGAAGGCCAGGAGAAAATAGTTTTGAAGTGAAATAAGATCTTAATTTATGTTGAGTTGATATTACATAATTACCAACCAACGATAAAAGCAATTACCTTCATGCAAATATAGAACAGGTATTCTGCAATAAATGCTTCATGACACTTCCCACAGTCAATTAATTATTAAGCATTTATCACACGATATAACACGTAAACTCATGCATAGAATAATTCTATGCATGGGTTTACGTGTTCTCAACGTAGATCTACATGGTACAGAGTTGGCGATAGTTTGCGGAATTACTTCTGTTTGCTCAAAACAGACTGTTTCCTTCATGAAAATAAGTCAATATTTCAACCTAAACCTTTTACGAAAGATTCACTGCCATAAATATTTACAAAACCACGAATTACCTACAAGGAAACTTCATGAAAAGTGAAAGGGGATATGGACACTTTAATGGCACTATCGTACAGGAGAAGTTACCCTAAATTTTGCCTTACCCAGGCTTGTGTTTCACCATTAAACTTGTAAAGTGCCACTTGTGATGCATTATCCAAGATATTCATGACATACTGATCGCTTTTCTTTATCGCTGTAAGGTTCAACGAGCTTGCTACACTCTTAGCCGCCATTTTGAAGTTTCTGGGTGTTACGTTGTGTAAATTGTCACTAAGTGAACATGATTCGCGTCGGCGCGCAACAGGTCAATGTTAGGTACATGTGACTAATGATTTATTTATCTCAGTTTATTTCTTTGAACTCTGTTTGACCTACTTTAGTAACATGCCATGGTAAGATTGGAACAGTCTGCAGAAAAAAAAAATGGAACTCAAAGAGTCATTAACGATGAAGAAGAAAGAATATATGGAAAGGTTGAAAGTTGTGAGAAATTTGAGATATTTGTTTTGCTTTGTTTTGTTTTGTTTTTATTCAGTTGTAAAATGCTGATAGGTTTGAACGTTTTCAACAACGCGTGGTTGGGATTCCTTCGGGGATAGAGGGCCAGACTTTTAACATCTTCAACTTTAAGGACTGGACATTGAGGGATATGAGTTTGCTTGAATATTCCAAATATTTTCTTGGTCGAGACGAGTCGTACCAGCCATGCACTATTTTTGGCAAGTCTTGTACAAATTCTATTTAAATTGAATACAGTTTTCTGTCAGTTATTTTCAACTGAAAACAACAAATCCCAAACACGTCTCAAAACGAAGAAAACCGCAGTGGATATAATAGCAGTTTGGAAATTTTCCGCGGATGGAAATGAATTAGTGCTCAGGTGTCCTCCCTCTTTTTTATTTCGTGTCACTTAAGAATTTTTTCAAGCTTAGCGTGCGTATATCGAGTTATGGATGCACGCGGGAAGTTTGGAGAGCACGAAAAATGCATAAGAGTTGCTCAAGGCGCAGTCGAGAGCTAATCTAACTTTTTGAGGGCTCTCCAAACTTCCCGTGCGCGCATCCATAATTCGATATAAGCACAGCTAAGAGCATGAACAAATTCTTTTATATCAGAGGGACGACAAGGATCTACGCGAGCCTTTTTTATTGTGATAGAGAGCAAAATTTTCACAACGCACAAAAAAAGTAAACGAACGTCCCTATTGGCTATCCAAAAACCCGCCACACTTTATACTTTGGTTTGAGCGAGCGCGTTTGATCCAGTTAATCGATAACTGTGAATAAAAAGCTCAAAATTGACGGGAAATGAAAGTTAAATGAAGTCAAGTATCACTATAAAATGTTTTAAAGGTCGAAGACCCGACAAATTTGCGAGGAGCACAACTTGCGAGTTTTTTTTCGGCTTTGTTTTTGCTTCTTGTTGGATCAGGACCTAAAAGGTCGATGCCGATAGAAAAATTGAGCAGTTCTTTGCTGGTTTCTTCCATATTTTAAAGAGAAGGAAAACTGCATTGCAGCTTAACAGGACGGTCACTGCAGCCAGTTTAAAAAAAAAAAGAAAAGCTCACGTCATCTTATTTACGCACGGGCGTGCGTAAAAAAAGATTCTGTTCATAGCGGCCCAACAGGACCCATGTAGGGCAAGCATGCGCGCTATGTTATAATTTGTGTTTACTACCTACTGTGGCTAGGAAAACTGTGGGTGGAGTGGGAAGTATGTATTTGTCGATGTTCGAGATAACCTTTTTTTAGAAAAGAAACAGTAATGTTGTTAGCAACATTGGTGAAAAGGAAACTTAAATGCACCCTTATTATGAACAAAGTGGATAAAGAGGAAGAACGAAGGAAAGAAAGGGGAGGTGGGAGCGGGTAGCACATCTTAGAAGAAACATTTTTGAGGGTCTAAAGTGCATAACGATTACGTTTTTACAGACGCCCTCTGGCATATACGAGGGGATTGTTTTATATCTGAGATAATCTATGATATACCACAAAGCCACTTTCTGCTTCACAAATGAATAATATAGGCGAGTAAACTCATGGTCATTGGGGAAAAATCGAGAAATCAAAGATCCCCATAATAAAATTCTTACTCCATAAAAGTAACCAATTTTTTATCGATATCATTTTATCGCCAGCGGTAAATGATATTCCGTGATCAACTAAGCTTTTCTTAAAATGAAACAGAATATAATGTTCCAAGGTCGTCTGCGGGTATCTGATCTGAGACATCCAGTCCCCTTAATTGACAGATTTATAGAACGAGATCGGTGTTTCTATCTATCTATCAGAAGAAAGGGATTCGTCAATGCCTCAACAACTTGATATAATTTACAGACAGCATAAGTCAAGTGAACGTTTCCACTAACAGTGTTTTGATTAGTTTGTACCGTTGTCGTCGACATTTGGCGAAAACATTTCATTGTCTAGCCCCTCCACGTCCGATTTTACTATGACGAGCCCGGCCGGCCTCGGTGAGAGCCTCAATGGAATCGCTTGACATTCCAGCCGAGATTTGCATTGACGGAGTTGGCTCACGTACGCATTTTCAGCTTCTGAGAAAAGGTAACTATGACAACCAAGTACATTTACCATGACTATAAGCTTCAACTCTTGCATGCGTAGAAACAATATTGTTATGCATATAATCATAAAAATAACACTGACCTACAGTTATAAATGAAATGGAACTGAACGAAAAGTAACATTAAAATCCTGCAGTTGCAACTGGCATACATTTGCAACGTTTTTAACGTACCAATGATGAGCAAAAATACGACAAAAGCCAAAATTTATTAGCAGAACACATTTTCGAAAAAATATAATATTTAGGGTTTTCTTAGCTTTTTCGGCTGCCTGGTCATATATGCGTGTTCTCAAATTTTTCGTCACGATTCATTCGGAGTCGATAAAAACAAATATTTCCTCAGTTTGCTCGTTGAAGTTTAAATTTACTGAAAAAAATCTCCGTAACACATATCCAGCAACTATGAATTATTTAAGTTTGATAAACAAAAAAACTGATAATGATTTTAATTCTATGAAGATGATAATAGTCAAAATAACTATGGTACGTTTACTTAAAAGTTTTATCATATCTGAGTGATACAAAACATTGAACCAATGCAAATTTCTGGTTTTTCTAATTACCCCCATGTCTAGCACAATGTTTGATTGAAGACGGATTTAGCTCAAACACTTCATAGACTGACGTTGTTATCAGAAATTTCGGAGCTGAAACAAGATTGTATGCCGGAAAGATGCACGCTTTATCAGTAATGAGTACGCTATCGATAAAAACCAGACTCTCATGAAAGGATCTTTGAATCGAATTTCAGACATAATAAATGGTAAAAATGGAGACTCACCGGTCGGGGTGCATCTTTTTTCGTATCTGACATTGAAATTATAAAGAATTTGGCCATCATGCAACTCGTTTTAACTGCTGGTGCTTTACTTGGATTACTGCAAGGCCGGACAGAAAATGTTCGAGCTATTATTTTCTGCAATGCATTAGCATCAAGCGTCGGCCCGGAATATTTACAAACGACAGTGATCATTCATAGAATTTCATCATATTTACAACGATAACTCTTAGATTTTTCAGTTTCCTCTTTGACTGAGACCCTAAGCTATGAGAAAGAATTCCAGACTTTGAGCTCCATGTATGATTTTTTAAGGCGCTGTTCGTCACCTACACTGCATCGCTTGTGCTCATGCATCAGTGATGAGTTGCTTGAGATTCCAAATAACACTAATTCTCGAAAAAGCGTTTCGTCACCAGGGGTTTTTTGAAAAGCTGTGCTGGCACCAGTCGTGGTCTAGAACCACAGGGACACAGAAATAGACCAGCATTCTTAATGATCGGTTTGTTTGGAGAAATTTTAATTGAATGTCGAAAGTAATCTGGTATTGCTCTGTTTTCGCTTTACTTCGCTCTGTGATTGGTCCATATTCTCGCGTAGCCTGCGAACAGGCTCCCGGCTTGGAGGGCGCAAAGCCCCCATCCCCTCGCGGCACTTCCTCAACCAATGGAGGCAGTGTGGGTGGCCGAGTGGTCAGCGTGTCGGACTCGCAATCCGTCGCTCCTGGGTTCGAGTCCCGCCCTGACCACTACCTGAATTTGTTTCACAGTGGCTCCGAGTTAAAATCCTCGGCCATGCTTGCCGAAATAGCCAACTAGTTTGCCTTCGGCCAGTTGGGATTCTTTTAATAATGTTATGTTCAATTTAAATTATTTGTTTCAGTTGTTTGCATGGACCACAATGAGAACTACTGATTCTACCAGTAATTGTGTAATCCAATAAGTCATTATTTATTTATTTATAACTAATCAATAGAAAAACTGAAACTAAACACGGGTTGGTCACCCGCGTTTTTCCGCGGTTTAGTTAGGCAGTTTGTTTGTGCTTTGAGTTCTCATTGGCTCTTAAAGGTATTTTCCCTTCTCTCTGACTAGCCGATGTGATCACTTGGGTTTTGATTTTACGGCCTCGATCAGCAAGTGCTCCACGTCCTTCAGGGTTTAACTGGACGCAATGATTTGTGGGAGGAAATGTCTGTTTGCAGCCTTTTACCGATCACATTCGGTGGCTTAATTCAACATCAGCTGATTTTATTTTGTGCCCTGATTGGAAAATTAGGAGGTTGAAAACTTAACTAATAAATAAAGCAGTTCAAGTTATTCGTAGATAACAATCTAACAGGCGTACATTTTATTCCGTAAAAATCTGTATCAAGGCAAATTCTCATTTGAAGTTCTGAGGGATTCAGTGTAATATTGAATTGCCTCTGTCCATAGAAAAGAATTCGAAAAGAAGATGAATTGAGAATTCGTAATAAGGAGGCCGGGAAACAGACTGCCTATCATGGTAGTTTTTTTTTAAGCCGAGCGCGAACTAGAAATGACATGTCAACAAATCGTTGGACACTGCCGGGGCAGAGAATGAGAATTGGATGCCAATATCTAATTAAAGTTATGAACGCAGAGAAGTCTGGTAATGACTATTCTCAAGAGTTACTTGGCGAGAACCGAACTCGAAAACGCTTGGTTGAGTGGTCTGTCTAGGGACTTCAGTCGCTTTGTAGTTGAAACAGGCGATATACCAATTAAACACAAGCTGGGTGCATGTGTCAACATGAGATGAACAAAAAGATGATTTGTTGAAATGAAGATGTCAATCCGTTGGTAATTTCTTATCAACAGTGACTACAACAACTGAACCACATTCAATATTGTATCTAGGAAGTAATTAAACTAGGTATTCAATACTGTGACGTTCACGTCAGTTCTTGACGCACCGTTTCCTGTCAGAAAAATATTGCTTTGAATTCTCGAACAGTCATGAAAACCACGAACGCTTTGAAAAACACATTTCAAAGTGAACCGCGTTTTGGTTCAAACGTCACTATTTCGCCAGATTCGAGCCGTCAGAGAACTGTGTGGCCCGCCCTACAGAACCCTCTTGTGAATCCCTTGCAGACGTCTTGCACGCTCGTATCGCACGAGGGCTCAGGGCCCTGTCGCCGCGCCAGTAAGATCCTGTTTGCAAAATACATTCTTCGAGCTTTATTACCATAGCAACCATATTGACCATATAGCAGATGTGATTCTGTCAAAACATTTCCGGAAAGCCAGACTACCTTATTAGAAAACTCGTGTACAAATGATTTATTCTTTATCATATGCACGTAAATTAGCTGCTCTGAGGTATCATAAGACGACAGACGGGCCGGGAAAAAAATTTCACCATCTATTTTCTATCCGCGTTTAAGCACACCGTTATTTTTGGCTATTTTTCAACCGGGCTTGTGAAAAGATGATATTAGGTAATATAAATCGCGTTTATTTTTGTTGTTTGCCGTTAACGACACTTCAAAAGAAGGTTGACAGACTGTCGACAGGCTTTAGCTCAGCTCAAACTCACAGACCATTCGAGAAGTTTCCAATATACAGTGCATATTGAAACCCGCGAAATACGACCTTAAATTCTCGAGAGAAATGTCGTATTTTTCGAGGTTAAGTCCTGAATCGATTTTAATAAATTCCATATTCGATGCATTGCTGATAAATTCGGAAAATACAGTCATACGTCAGTAAAAATTGAAAGCTGTCGTTTCTAAGAAGTTATAAAAAATTCAAAAAGCGAACAGAGACTCGTGTAAAAAATAGCTCCACTGTGGTTAGGTTGATGGAAGATTGACGGAAAACTAAACTAATAGCAATAGTACGTTGATTCAAATGGAGGTGGTTCAAACAGCAGGCAAGATATGCAACTGGGTTTTAGATGAGGGCTAACCGTTAGCCGTAAAATGGCCCAAAAATTTTTTGCAGTTTTTAACCATTAGTCGTAAAAAAAGTTAACCGTAAAAATTGTTTTATTTCTAGAATTTCTCATTTTGTGACATTTTGTGTCATGTTGTGTTAACCGCAGCAGTAAAATTTCCAAAATGTTAATGGTGAGCCCAGTCAGACAAGTCCGTTTCATGACAGATAAGAAAAAAAGAAGTGAAAAAGAAGAGCAGGGAAACTGAGCGGAAATAAGCTTGTATCAATCGTCGTCACAGATAGATTTTAAGGCATTCGAGTAAAATAAATCAAACTGAAGTTTTGTAGTGAAAAAAAAAAAAAAATATAACAACAAACAAAAAATCGCGCGGCGGAAACGCCATATACGTAGAGCCTTATGCATTTTAATTAAAATCTCCTTCAATGACGAGCACCTCAAGTACTAAAGGTTCTGTTTTTCTTTTGCATATTTACACATTCTCATTCTTGTTTTTAACATAATCTAACCCTGAAGTTTTTTTGAAGACATGTTTCGGCAAAGTCATTTGTTTGCTATGGAAATAAATTTGAACCATGAATAATTTTTCCTTCGTGTTGAAAGTTATGAAAACACTCTTCCATTAATTAGTAATTAGCCTCAGCACCTGCCGGGAGAAAGACACCAATCAAGCGAACTCTTTTAATTTGTGGTGGTAGTCAACCGACACAATTCAATAAATTTATCCTCACGTATCTTATTTATATCACTTTTCCTTTTTTATTCTTTCCGACTGTAAATTTAGAGTCTTAATCCCGCTAGACATAGCAATTATTACGCGAATTGAAAATAATCGAAACAATCTACCACCGTAAAATGAAGCCGGTCTGCTGTCATTAAACGACGTTGTTATCTGATAATAATAGTAATAATCGCAGCTGCCGAGGGAGCCATTGACATTGTTTAATGATTTTTAGCAGCCTTGTATATAGGGTTCTAGATTTGCCATTCACCTTTCTCTTTTCTGTATAGTTTTAGATATGCTTTTACTTATCAGATTATTAGACTTTGAATCTGTTCAGATTTGACTCCGTTATTTATAGTTTTCCAGACGCTTTGACAAAAAAAAGGAGTAGATGTGAGCCGAAAGTGAGTTATTTTTCATCGTTTTTTACGCTGTTAATATTTGTATTGTAGAGGATTTTATGGAAATTATTGCTAAATAAAGATCATTAACAATTTTTTAAAAAAATAGTAATAATAGTAATAATAGTAGTAATAATAACAATAATAATAATAATAATAATAATAATAATAATAGTAATAGTAATTATAATGACAGTCAGATTGGTTTGCACTCACACATGCGGTGATACAGCATCTTTCAAGCAATCGTTGAAATTAATTCGGTTGCTTCGGCTTTGCTTTTCTCCGCGCTGTGATTGGCATCGAGTTGACACCGCGTCCGGGCATAAAACTGGGCTTAATTTCTGCTGTTTCTTCGATCTTCTAACCCATGCCATACCGGTGAAAGCCGAATACTCTCACAAAACGTGTCATATCCGCTAACACATTTTCATGCAAGCGGCCCTATTTGTGGAGAAAGCGCATCATATGACCGAATTGCTGTTTTATCTGGTTCAGCATTCAATATCAATATAATTGGTTGAGCCGGCCTTTGCGCAGCGGGAAACTTTCAAAACAATTTATTGAAGAAGGCAAATGTTGTTCTAACTTTCACCAGTAATTCCACCTTCTTTAGCAAGCCA
Organism: Stylophora pistillata; assembly: GCF_964205215.1. Lineage (NCBI taxonomy): Eukaryota > Metazoa > Cnidaria > Anthozoa > Scleractinia > Pocilloporidae > Stylophora > Stylophora pistillata. The sequence continues at coordinate 2,489,122 of NC_142523.1, forward strand.
TTTTAATATACAAAGTGTGCAGTTGGAGTAAATCCCTCTATTTCAATAAAAACCTAAATCTATTCCTCTGTGGCACTCTTAAAAACAAAGCTTTTGAAATAGAGAAACAGACATTTTAAAATTTTTGTCTCAAGCGTAGAATAATTAAGTTCCGCGTGAGTACTCGAAACACATTCAACTAATTCTGATTTCACAAACGTCTGCTTCACGAAATGAGTTTCGTAGAACGACTGTCTCTTCGGTTCAGTTCATATCTTACGGCCTTCCAGCTTAATAGCAGGATAAGCGGTGAATAACGTATGGAGATAGAGCAAAAGATATGATAAATTTTGAGCTTAGCTATCGCATAAAGAAAGTTATTCTAGGTTAAGAGAAAGTTACTATTTACTGAAGTTATTCCAAATCATTCTCGGCTTTGACTGTGACGCACCAAGGTGATTACTCTACAAGTACACCCCAGCTGAATTCGAAAATCGATCTCTAATAGGCTCCTAATACCTACAATTGCAGGAAAAAATGTAAATGTTTGTCTCAAAAATCCAACTTTAAGAAGCTAGATGCCACATTAGCATCAATTATTCTTGCTTTAAAAAGGCCCAAAAGAAAAAAAACAAAAAGTAATTGTTAGGGAAATAACAGCAAGAGTACGAGAGACAAAAAAAAAAAAAACCCAGGTAAAAATTTCATGCAGAGTACAGATTAAAAGGTTGTAGTCCTGGGGTTTAAAAGATTTTAATACACACTTCACACCACATACTCCTTACGGTGCCTCTCCCCAGGGCACCGGAACCCCTTCCTACGACCACGCCCTGCCTTTCTATTCCAATTCATCCCAAACTCTTTGCCATTGTAATTCATGTCTTCGTTTACTAGTACACTAGAGCCGACACAAAAAACGATCGATACAATGTCATAAACTATAATAAGTACAACACAATGACACCAACAAGGTCTCTTTTTCCCTGTTGGTGTAGAATCTGACTGCGAAATCGCACCTTTGTCCCGCGCTCTTGGAAAACGTTTTGCACCTTTGTTTAAAACAATGACTGTTTAGAACAGCTAAATCAAGGAGGTATACAATGCGAACTCCCCCGTTTACGGGTGCAGTGCGACATAAGCTTCTGGTCCTTTTGCATACTCCACGCAATCTGTTTCGGTATACAACAATTACAGAAAAATACGGCATTCGACAGCCGGGATCGTTTAAGTGACTAGCTTTGAATATCCATTCTTGCATAAACTTTACTTTTGCGGAAGATACGTTGGTGTCATGCAAGTGCTTTAGCTTTTCTGAGATCTAAAGCTCCCAAGAAGTAGATATTTTTACAGGTGAGTTCCCATCACACTGACAAAGTTAAAAATTACTAAGAAATTAATAAGTATGCAAGCACTAGTTAGTGATTTCATTTATGCGGTTTCTTGAGTTCTATTTTCACAAACAACGATACGTTTCTTTATTGTTATTTTATATCGAATTCACGAATCTCAACGTAGGTTATTACATGAAATAAAGGTGTTTCGCGTTTTGTCTATTTCCGATAAGAAATCATGGAAATCAGTTCTAGGTACTAATGCGAACAGGCACCTTTTTCTTGACCTACTACCACTTCCAAACAATGTTCTATCATGTGAACGGAAATGATCTGCTGTTCTTAAGTGTATTTGGTTTTTATCCACTGAGTTGGTAGTATAACAAGCCACAGTAGAAAGTTTCTAAAACTGACGTTCCAAAGTCGCCTTGGCGATGTAGACCAGTCCACAAATACAACAATATTAAAAATCAAACATACACGCAATGGTTTATGAAAAGAATCTTAGAAAAGGGTACATCAGTTGTGTACAAAACTATAGGCAGGATTTTGCGCACCTTTCCCATATTCGTCGCTATAACACGCTTTTCTCTTTAATTATCGGTCATTTCCCCATTTTTTTTCCATTATTGTTGTGCGTGTGGACGGCATGTGCAAACTTTTCACTTCCATCGCATTGCAAGAGTGATCGGTGAAATACATGAGGAATAAAAGTGCCGGGCAGGTCCAGCCCCCTCTTTAGATTATCTTTTCAATAAATTATTTTTTAAAGTGTTGTGAATGCTTCCTGATGAGAATATTCGTGACTTTTGATAGTGTGGAGTGCTGTTGAGCTCTGGCCAGCCCTACAACCCACCGTTTTCCGTCGACTTTTCTGAATCCCAACTGATTAGATAATTAGGAATTCGATTCTTGATTCTTTGGTTATTTGTTATGGTCGTTAAGCTGGTAATTAACGCCAATGCCAGTGAATGCAGGCTTTTAATAAATGAAGACTTTATTGCAAGTTTAGACGGGAAAGGAGTAGGAGTGTATTTTTCGTAAGGTGGTAAAATGACCCTAATTACAGGAAGGCGATCGTTTCAATGTGCGATAAAATATTTTATCGAGTGTTGGCGTTGAGGTCTGCTAATGTAAAGCGTTTGAACAATCGCTCCGTGTGTGCGCCCACAAGGAGAAAATACCAAAAAAAAAAAAAATAATAAAAGAAACAAAATAAACTATTGTTGGCTTAGAATATCTGTTGAAAACGTGTGTCGAGCGTATAAGTCCGTATACGTGATAGAACTCGAAACAGCGGCGCGTTTTGTTTCTACGCAAGAGAAATGAAAAAATGAAAAAAAAAACCTGTTTGTTTAGACTTCGCGCCATAATTTATTCAGGAATTAATATGAACTGTAGTCTGGATATAGCACGTGCCATTTGATTTATCCTCGATCTTGAGATGTTTTTAAAAGATATATAATCCCCATCTACCTCCTATCATTTAAAGATTTTCAAATCCTAAGTGAGAAAAAGCCTTCCGGTCTCTTGCTACTTCCGTGTAGGTTTCACGAGTGGGTGTGTAAATCTTATGCGCATGCGTCCCCAAAATTAATTCGCAGCTGCTTGGAAACCTAGAGAATTTTTATTATTCACGAAAAAAATAACGAGTGAAAGAAATTTTGAACGCCACAGCGGTAAAGACCTCTTTTTTACCCCCATCGAAGCTTATAGAAAATTATAGCGGACCGCGAAGGCCAATGAAATGAAAAATGAGAGCAAGCCTCTAAAAAATATTTCAATCTCATCGTCTTCTTTTATTTTTTACCCAGACAACCCACGCACAAGGTATATGATACGGTGATGTAATAGCTTATTTCTCAGTGAATAATTTTTTTATCCCAATAACATCGGTTTGGTCATCAAATTAGTGGATTGATACGACTTTAGTGAAGGCGCATGACCTCCAAGTGTCCTAACTCATATATTTTTGTAAAAGAAAGGTCGGAAAACATATTCTATTCTTTTACCTAATCATATTTTTTTAAGAGGCAGTTTTCGTGGAAGTCTTCGAGGAGCACGGCTAGAGCTATAGGTAACAGAGAGTTGTGTATGTTGTCACGGAAACTGTTGTTCGGGTTAATTGTAGCGTGACAGCGTCACGCAAAAGTTGTACTTTTCAGTAATGAAGTGCCCGTATGCACTTCACTTCTGGCGTTTCACGGGGATAAAGTGTACTCGTAGGACATAAATACGGAATTAATGATGTGTATTGGAAATTGTTGACATGATTGTGAAACTACTTTGTCCAAGCTAAATGTTTAAGAAGCAGGCTAATTTAAGCAGCCATAATGGAACAAAACGGTGAGTATTTCTAGCGAGTTGTTTTGAGTCGGCCGGGCAGTGAAAACAGCCAACAGCAGCACGATACGAGATCGGCACTTGATGCTTTATCCAAGTTTCCTATACCGGCGGTGCATATGGAACAAACTAACTCCTGACTGAGTGTTTCTGCTGAACTGTTTCAGGCTATCCAAGAGCCAATTTTACTCAAGGTTCAAAAATATTCTGGCCGAACGGGACAGACCTTATGCAGACGAGAGCACGGCTGAACGGACACGGTGGGAAATATGCGAAATCTGTAGCTGCCAAACGACAGAAAAAATCTGGAAACACTGTTCGGCCGAAGAGAGCACTTCTATGCCTCTCTCTTGGCAATCCGATTCGAAGTGCTGCCATAAATCTCGTGGAATGGAAATATCCTTTTAAATAGCAGTGGTTAACCTTTTAGAGAATATTTCTTGCGCGAATTTGGGTTTTGCGGTGTGGGTGTTTGGCTTCTCGTGGTCGTACAGTTATTATCTTGTAGGTTTTCTGTTGCCTAGTTTAAGGTGTTATTGGAACGAATTTCAAACATATTCCTTGACTCTTGACTTAAGCCTTTCGATGTAATGATTCTGATCACAATTTTCGCAAATTGTGCCGCTCTGGCCGCGTTTGAGCCTCTTCCAGAAAAAGATAGCAGCGAAATCAATGACAACCTGGTAAGTCTTTTAGGTTACTTGTAAACGCGGTGTGTGGGTTTTCTGTATTTTTCTGATAGGGATGAATATTCATGCTGTGAAATGTGGTTGCGGCTTCTAGACATCGTTTAAAATTTCATCTGTTCTTAGAAGAGCTTAGAGCATGTGATCCTAGAGATCGAAGCACCGGTTATAAAAATAATTTTTGCACAAATGTAAACGAGTGAAGTGCCACGCGAAAAATAAAAATATCCATACGATTTATTGCACTGTATACACTTTACCTTGTTTTAGTTTTAATAAATTTGTTATTGGCTCAACAATCTACTAAAAGGCTAAATCTTCGGGAAAACGAGACTTTCCGTGGTCAGAATTTTGTTTTTGTTTTTTTTTTTTACCCTTGACAGTATTTACATTTTCGTACTTCGGTCAGCGATAACATTCTGGAACAGATGATCGCTGATCGAGGTGTCACTGATTGTCTTTAGTAAACTTTGTATATCGAGCACCAGTTCTCTTTGTTTAGGTTCAGAGAAATTAGACACAACTGCAGGCGTCGAGCGTAAATACTGTGTGCATTTTTACTTAGATGAATACTTACTGTTTTAAATACTGAAAATTAAACCACACAACTCGTGTCATATACGATTCTGCTAATCACGAACTTCCAGTATGTAAGCTGACCTGAAAAATAAAATCGCGGGTTTATTTTTATGAAAGTCAATTCATTCGATACAAAGGTAGAAGTTGATCGTGTTTCTCGCCAATTAAAGTTTAATGCTAGTCAAAGCAATTCGTTCGGGTAATCCGTCGAAATCGCCGTTGTCAATTTCACAGTCACAGAACTGCGAGGAATGGATGAAGCGAATGTAAACAAAAGGCACCATGCTCCAGTAGGCTTCAGTTTTCTGGCTTTCTGTTATATCGACTTGACCTCTGCGAATAAGTACTTGTTTATTCATTGAAAATCAAATCGCTTCGGGTTTGCGTATGTTCTATTTACATCTCTTTATATCTTTTGATCGGATCGGAAGAATTTATTCTCCAAAAATCGACGTGTTTCGAAATTAACCTTTTTTGCTATTTCAAAAACTGGTTGATTGTACCGAAGAAAAAGATACAAATCAGTAAATTTGATTTCAGAGTACATTCCTTTTGCTTGTGACATGCACGTAATACCAAACCTCTGTTATATTATCGGCATTTATCTCAGTATATATATTGAATTAGCGAAGGAAAGGTTCTGATTGCTCGACGTGAAAACTTTTTAATGAGGGTAGTTGACATTTTTAGAAACCTGAGTTATTTAATGGTTGAATGGTTAATATCGTTGTTGATTCTTGCCAGCTAGCCGTCAGATTTATTCATGTTCTCAAATTTTTACAAGTGTAGTTTGTGCTTCTTGACGCCGATATATTCCGGTTCTTTTGTCCTAAGGTAAACACTCAGGTTGAAATAAATTCAAAGAAGAGCTAGATGAAAATAATTAAATGTCGGATTCCGCGCGAAAACAAAATGCTCATTCATAATATTTTGATCCTGGTCTCTTTTCTCAAAAAGAGAATTGGCCAAAACTTTTTTTTTAGAGGAAATATTGAAAATCCAGAACTGAGATTTAATGTTGAAAAAGTCAAAATCACTTATTTTTAGTAATAAAATAAGTTCTCAGTGTTAATGTATACTGTATGTTCCAAATTAATTCAAGATAACATAATTCAGTGAGATTTAAATAGAATTGATATGTATTTTTATCTTTTATGTTCAGAGATTTACATTTTACACTGTTTATTGATGTTGCAGCAAGCAGTCCAATAGAAATTGTTTCTCTCAAGAGAAACAAATTATTTCATATCTAATCTTTGCTATATTAGTTCAGTGTCCTGATTATTATGTGGTCTGCCCAGTTAAGATTTTATGTGTCTTTCTGTATACGTAATTAGCTCTAAATATAGCTCTTCAAAGCAGAGGCTACAACCTGCTTTAGATAAAGGTTATTTTCTTGCCAGAGAGCATCTTCATGCTCCTTGAAGGATTAATTGTACTTAACCAAGCATGTGACTGCTGTTGTCCGATGAAAATATATTTTCCTGAGCTGTATATCTTTTTGTGTAGGTATAGTTATTGATAATTTAGGTTGTTCCAAAGTTCATTCCTGTTCACATCCAGGTTTGAATCAATTCAGTTCTAAGTTTTTTGAAAGAAAGCACAAAGTTTGTATGTTCCTATGACTGAAATGTAGAGCTAAAAAAAAAATACTCTCCAAGTCAGGGTGACTGCCTCCTGTTTGATACTAGCAATTTGATAGGTTGAAAAGTTGTCTCCATAATTTTCACCATACTGCATTACTCCAATTAGTTTAAAAAAAAAAAATCTTTCAGAATAATTAAGTAGCCCTTTGTTTTGAGTTGGGAACATTCATGACATATGCTGGCTAGTATGGGATTATGGACTTCTTTTCTTGATTTGTATTTCAGTTTTGTGACCATAATTAAGATGTTGAAGTTCGAACAGAACTGTAGAACCTTAAATGTATGGGTTTAAGCACAATGCAAACTTTGCAATTTAAGTCAGAAGAAGAACCTGGATTTGTTTTTAATATGGTTCAAATTTGTGAAGAATTTTCAAAATGTTTTTCTGACATCAATATCAACCTAGGTCCCAAAAGCATCACTCCTGAATCAAACATAAATGTTCATAAAAGTCATGAGAATAAACAAAAATAACTACAATGTTAAGAAGCTCTTGATTATTAAGCAAATTCTCCTTGTAAGTATGGTAGGTAACATTTAGAGAACAGTATATGCAAACGTGTGATGCATGATCCGCGCAGTAGAGAGCGCCATTTATGCAATAGCGAAAATCAGACCTGAAAAAAATCAGGCCTGTACAGGATTCGAACCACTGACCTCTGTGATTCTAGTGCAGCGCTCTACCAATTGAGCTAACAAGCCAACTGGGAGCAGGCCGTTAAGTTGATTCGTAATAAACCCGTAATGATAAAACAGATACAATGTATATATGAAGTTCATATATTGAGTATACTCAGTGTACATAACTGAGTATATGCAAACTCAGTTATGTACACTGGGTTAAGGAAGCTTTTAAATTACTAACCTGGTGTCTAATGCTTGTTTACAGGAAGTGGCAGAATATGTGTTTTTAGCAGTTTTCACAATGGAAGCTGTGCTCAAGATAATAGCTTATGGATTTCTTTTCCACCCGGGAGCATATCTTCGAAATGGATGGAATATTTTAGATTTTGTAATTGTTGTAGTAGGGTAGGTATAATGCATAATAACCTTTTATCTCCTATGTGTGATCACCATGTAATTTCTCCCAACATTATCTGCACTGAATCAAACATTTAGGTCAATGCCATGAGAATAATGGAAATGATTGTGAGGTTAAGAAGTGCTAGATTATTAAGCAAATTCTCTTTTAAAGTAGCATGGGAAATTTATAGAGAACAGTATGGGGAACTTGCAAACTGATGTTTGGCTGTAAAGGGTAAAATAAAGAGGGCTTTCGTTTTGTGAGTGTATGCTTTTTTTTTTAAAGAGTGGCAAAATTGATAATAACATTTTGTTGCGATAATACCAATGAATTAGTGTGATGATCTTGGGGGGTATATTGGTAGAATATTGCAGAAGGGGCTAATTGGTTACTGGTTTTTAAATACCCTAGGTAAAGTATTTTTAACCACTTTTATACCTTTACTATGAGTGGGCTGGTTTTCACATGGTGCAAGTATTGAAAAAAGTTGTGACATGCAGGTTAATTCTTTGGAGTTATATAATGCTTTTACAAGCATAACTTTGTCTTTTGAAGGAGGTTTCACCTTGGATATTTCTCCTTTCAGATTGGCAACTATTTTAGTAAAAGCAACTCTGAGTTCAGGAAGTTTTGATGTGAAAGCTCTAAGGGCTTTCAGAGTCTTACGGCCTTTACGACTGGTGTCTGGTGTTCCAAGTAAGTATCAAGCATGCTTTGTTATAATACAATACAATACAAGAATTTACTCTTTATTTAACGAAGGTGATGTAATTAACCCAATGAGTTATCTAACTTATGGCCTTCACAACAAACCCACCATCCCACCCCAGGAGAGGACATCCATCGCACAGTAATCTCGTGCATGGGAAATTAACATCTCCTACCCCAACCCTGCAGGAGACGGGACCTCCATTTATTCGTCCCTATCTGAGAAGACTAGAATATCTTACCATTTCTTGATGTTATAGAAAGGTAGTAAATTCTTCTCAATTGTTTTAAGACCTTGAGTGTTGGTCCAGCCAGGGCTTGAACCCTCGACCTCCTGCACAACAGTCCAGTGCACTACCCTTTGGGCTAACTGGGCAGCGGTTGATACAGTTAATACTGTGCTGTCAGCTAAATTATATGATTGTGCATTTTCATTTCTTATCTATGATATGATCTTTTGGAAGACAGATGCATAAGCTGATGTCATCATCAACTAAATTGTGCTTTTTAAGAGTAACTAATAGATTCCATGTGGCCATATCAAATTCAGATTTAAATTCTTTTGCGGGACAGATGAGCCCTATAAAAAACTTGCTTCCCTCAATCTATTGGAAGAAGGTGCATAGCTCACATCACCATCAACAAAATTGTGCTTTTGAAGCGCATAAAACAAATAGATTTGATGTTGCCATATCAGATTCAGATTTAGATTCCTTTAAGATACAGATAAGCCTTCCATTATTTTCTCCCCTCATGTGTATCTTCATAGTTCATTTGGTAGTAGCTTCCAACTAGTATCTGGGAGAAACAGGTTGGAATCCTATTGAAGTCTGAATTTTTGTCTAAATTGCAGTACACCTGTGTGAATCATGACTTTACTGTAGTAATTAGTGCTAGAAATATTTTTTTATTTTTGAACAGACTAAGTTGCATCTTGCAGGCTTCAGGTTATTGTTCTTCAATCAATTTTTTTGATTTATCATTTTTCATTACAGGTTTACAAGTTGTATTAAATTCAATTATCAAGGCCCTGATACCTCTCTTCCACATTGCCTTGCTGGTAGTTTTTGTTGTGATTATTTATGCAATTATTGGCGTGGAGTTGTTTATGGGTCGCCTGCACAAGACATGCTATGATAACGTAACAGGTAATTGTTCTCTAACATACATTATTCTAGAACAGTTTTAAAGGGAGTGTTGAAAGGAATCCTGAACTCTTTTGGTTTTGCTTCACTTTCCTCTGTGCTTGGTCCAGAAAACTCATGCCACTCTTTCAGCCAATCAGATGCAATGAAAACCAATCACAACTTGGTCACAGGCATTTTCCGCTTTAGGCAGTTGGTTTGTTTTTATTTTGAGTTCTCATTGTCTATAGTGACCCAGAATGCAATACGTTGAAGCATATTTAGTTTCAGTGGGATGATGAAGGGCAAGAAGTTTTCCACTTTTCTAGAGTGAAATGCCGTAATTCAAATTATTCCCACAGTTTAATAAGTTCTCCATTCATTTCACTGTTACCTGCCATTTTCATTGTTTATGCCTGGGTGTAGAGGGCCAATAATTATTAGCATAATCTTTTTGCCAAAGAACACCAGAAAGTAGCCTGTTTAGAGGTTGACCTAGATCTCTACATCCAGCATTTGACATTCTAGGCGAGCATGCCCCTAGTAATGGAGTAATGGAGAGGCAAGTCTATAATACCTGTTTTTCCATTTCTTATACCAGGTGCAGAATCCTTTGAAGAGCCTCACCCATGTAGCTCTGGTAGTTCAGGATTTCAGTGCGATAAAGCTGCAGGCCAGGTCTGTGAGGGAGGCTGGAAAGGACCTAATCATGGAATTACAAATTTTGATAATATTGGCTTGGCCTGTATGACTGTGTTCCAGTGTATTACACTTGAGGGTTGGACTGATGTTTTATACTGGGTAAGTAAAAGGTCAGCTTATGTTGGTGTCCCAGCAGAATTGAACCCCTCTTTATTTGAAAATTGTGCCCGGTCCTTTTTATTTATTTTAGTTGACAAGTTGTTGTTGAAAATGAATTTCAGACTATAAGAAAGATTTCTGTTCTGGGCACATTACCATAATCCAGCATAATCCTTACTGAATCAAAGAAAAATGCGAATCAAACTAGGTTGAACTCACTTCAACCTGAAATTGTTATAAATACAACATATACAAGTTCAGGTAGTGGCGCAGTAGTGGATGGCCAGGACACAACGGAGTGATTTAAGATCAAAACTGGAGTGAAACAGGGCTGCAACATGTCAGGTTTACTATTCATACTAGTCGTGGACTGGGTGATGAGAAATACATTGAAAGAGGTGAACACCGGAATAAGATGGACGTTCACCACAAAGCTCGAGGACCTCGACTTTGCGGATGATATAGCCCTTTTGTCATCACCACAAGGCAGCACATTCAGACTAAGACCGATAAGTTGGCACATGAAGCAGAAACTGGATGGGACTGAAAGTCAATGTAGGGAAATGTAAACTAATGCGGATAAATTCGAGGAGCAACGATTTGGTGGAGGTGTATGGACGAGGAATAGAAGATATTGATAGATTTGTGTATTTGGGAGCTACAGCTTCCAAAGAGGGCATGGAGGCACTGAGGAAATCCACAACAGAGTAGTCAAAGCGAGAGGGGTATTCGTAAGATTGACAAAGATATGGAATAGTAAAAACATTAATCGACGAACCAAAATCAGGCTGTATAAGACACTAGTAAAGCCAGTCCTAATGTATGGCTGCGAGACATGGAAAATGAACAAAAGTGATGAGAACAAAATCGAAGTCTTCCAAAGCAGATGTCTCAGACGGATATTTAAGATACGCTGGCAGGAAAGAATTACAAACCAAGAAATCCTGAAGATGGCTGAGGTGGAGAACCTTAGTGAGGGTGTGCGAAGGAGACGATGGAAATTTATCGGCCACATCATGAGGAAAGAACCAAATAATGACTGCAGAACTGCACTAACCTGGACCCCAAAAGGGTGGCGAAAACGGGGCAGACCAAAGACAACATGGAGGAAGACAGCAGAGAGAGAAAGGGAAAAAGCTGGATGGAAGAACTGGAGTGAAGTACAAATCGCAGCGGCTGACAGAGCTGGTTGGCGGGACTGTGTTTAGGCCTTATGTGCCACATGGCATGAAGAATAATGAATCACGGTCCGAAATTGCGTACAGCTGGTCGCCAATGCGGTTGAAGATCAGAATTTAAATGCTAATCGTAAGCAAGGGACGAACTTAAAGTCTTGGCAATGATCTTCATGTCAGCCAGCGCTCAAAGAACGACACTTTCGTCATTTTATTTCGTTACGTCTCTATGCACCCAACCGGTGAACGTGTGCGGACAGGAAAGTGATTTAAGCAAAGCTACGTCGTTAACAGTTCAGCCATCGTATTTGGTTGTTAGGCGAAAATTGTTCCATCTGGCGATTGAACTATAAATGTTTAATCGCCATGCATTGGGTTTCCGTGTAGA
>NC_142523.1:2505905-2520905 GCF_964205215.1 Stylophora pistillata
GCGGATCCATGAATTTTTGATTGGCGGGGGGGGGGGGGGGGGTTCCAAACTTTGGTTCAGAAAGGACTGTTGGACTCTTTGAAGCAAATTACTTCTCCCCCACACCCCCTCCCACCAGTCGCGGTTGCACGTTATAATTCCTTGGCCGCTTACCGTTTATTTGGATTCATTAAAAAAATCAGCCAGTTAAAGGTTATATACGATCCTGTCTCAAAGTTGTAAGCGTCAGGTTTGATAGGGGGGGTCCGGGCCCCCCGGACCTTCCCCCTGGATCCACCACTGCTATCTACTCTGTCGTCTTGATTTTTTTCTTTTTCATCATGATATATTTTGTCTAGAATCTCTAACTTTTAAGGTTCAAAATCTCTCTTTAACACCGTCTCACCTCAATACACCCCTCTGAAAATGATCATTTCTTGTGAGCTTCGAGCAAATATTTCTACGAATTTTCTTTGCTGAAATTAGAAACGTTTTGTTTTGTTTTGGCTTGGCGTGCGAGGTTCCTTAACATTTATCAGACATTCTTCTGAATGTGTTCTTGGCCATTGCCGTCGACAATCTTGCCGACGCTGAAAACTTAACAGAAATGGAAGAAGAGAAGAAAAAGAAGAAGGAGAAAGCCAGGGAAAAGGAAGCCCTAAAAATGAAAGGTTCCGTGGATTCGCAAAGCAGGATTGACCAGGATGGTGCTATTGTACCCAATCACAGTTCAGCATCACGGTCAAATGTGTAAGAACTAACTTCTTGTATGCGGGGACTGGGTAGAGAGAATCAACTGAGATCTTAGTATCTAGCGGAAATGTTGTGACCCGATGAACATGTGACAACCGTTCAGCCAATACGAAAATCATTTGGTTCACTTTAGATTCAATTACAGTAAATGGTTTAAACCATTAAACCATTTAAACAAGTTGATAGATTTAAACCTAAACCAATTTACTACAGACGAGAAGTGTGCAACGTTACGCCAGAATAAAACAAATCGCATTCCCCTTTGTTTTTTTTAGAACACTAGACAAATCAACACAAGAACTTCATTCCACGGGAACTCTCAACGGAAATGGTGTTGCAAGAGTAAGTTTAACATTAATTGGACAATTGTTGGGTGGTATGGTACACTTCTTTGAACAAAGAATGCATCGCCTGTTCACAATCACGTTATCTTGCGTGACTTTTCCTTCTTTTTGGCTAAACGGTGTTTTTCTAGTCCTGGTCACGTAATCTTGTGTGACACAGGAGTGTCTCTTTTCCTTTAGAATTGGTCTAATAATCGGCCAATGATAGTTAGCTCGATCATTCGGCGCTTGATGTGTTAAGAAAGGAACCGTTCGCATTAGGGTGGCTTCGTTAGATGGTGCCTACTTGTTACATTTATGCCTATCGATTCAACGCGTGGAAATTTCTGAAGGAAACGGAAACGGAAACTTTTTAAACTGTTAAAAAGTAAAAACATTTTTATAATGTTTAGTTTCTAGTATGGACATTCTTAACAAAGAGGTCTGATTGAAGGGTAACGCGTGAAGTGTCAAATGCTGTCATGTCCAGTCCAAATGGGAGTATCGTTCCGCGAGAGAAAAGTCTGAGTTTGGGATTTTTTGTGAAGTCAATCACGAGCGTGAGCACCACATTTGTTTGTTTCGTCCATCTTTTGTTTTCCTTTGACCAGTCGACTTGTTCAGGAACCGGCATGTCAGGTTTTGGATAAGGGGTTTTGTCAGAGATAAAGTTATAGAATATAAGGCGACTTAAGGTAATTGTAACTGGGCCAAAGTTATAGTTGTGGGAGTCACCCGTGAAACTTTCTCTTTTTAAATCCTCTTCACAGACAGCTTCACACGACGATGTTGAAGCCCAATCTACCGACATTTCCGAGATTGTAGGATCAAAATCTGCAGTCAGTAGTAAGTCTTACTCCACTCTACGTTGTTGTTGTTCGTTGTCGTTCCTGGGCGTCATTTGATATTTGATGACGCATTTCGTTGAAGTGTTAGAAGAGGAAGAGCCAATCAAAAGCGAATTAAAATAACACAAGGAACCAATTAGAACTCAAAGTAAAAACAACCGAATTGTCTTAAGCGCGGGAAAACGCAGACGACCAAGTAGTGAGGCATGTGATTGGTTGAAAGAGTGGCGTGAGTTTAATCAACCGATTACAAAGCGGATCCAAGCAAAACCAACAGAATCTCAAATTCCTTTGGACACTGCATTGACAATTTCCCTAACTGTCGTTATTTATCTTTTGTTTGTGTTTTTTGGTGGTTTAGACAACAATGAAAGTGCTAGTGCTAGCTCAAGTGACGATATCGACAGGGCACCAATGCCGCCAGAGTCAGCTTTATTCATTTTCTCTCCTACTAACATGTAAGTATCAACCCTTGGACTCCTGAAAATGACTAGCATCTAATTTCTCCTTACAATATCACCCCTGAATCACACATTAAGGTCAGGAGAATTAAGGAAATGATCAACAGCCAAACAACCTCTTGATTGTTCAACAAATTCTCCTTGTCAGCACCTTAGGAAATGTGTAGAGAACAGTATGGAGAATATGCATACTGATGTTAGGGTGTAAACGGTTAAGATAAGTTAAGTGTGAGTAGTGTGCCTATCTGACATGCAAAGATACCTTTCACGTGGCGCAAAAAAAAAACTTCATCGGCATCCGAAGCAAAATGCGCGTAGGAAGGGGCGCGCGCGTAAAAGAAAACCTTCTTAACTGTTGAGCGTTGTGCGGTGCGTTTCAAACTTGATTGTGGGATATCAGTTTCCGCGTTAACGCAGTAAAGGGTTTGAACCCAGGAGAAATAGCTAATCGTGAGCTCTCTTCATCCGGATAAGAGTTGTCTTTCAAAGAACTGTTGTCGGTAGCAATGGCCGACGTTTTGACTACCAGAGCGGAAGTCATCGAGTTCAATAAGAAGTCATGTCAGTCGAGTGTTTTGAACGTAGTTATAGATTTTGCCTGGAAATCGCGACGGCGACTTTCGACTTTTGGCTATCGATTATCGAATGTCAACTTTTGATTCCTGACCTTTGACGATCGACTTTTGACTTCGTCTTTCAATTTAGAGTTGCCTGTTAAACGCAGCTTTGACTTTCGACTTCGACTTTCGAATTTTTTACCGTCGACTTTTGTCTATCGACTATCGTCTTTCGACTTTCGACTTTGCTTTGGATACGACCAGTTTCGTCGTGACCATCATCACTATCACCAACTAACACGACAATTGTTCTGTTTTTTCTTCGTCAGATTCCGTGTCGTTTGCTACAAGATCGCCACCAACACATACTTTGTTAATTTTATTTTATGCCTCATTATTGTGAGTAGTATTCTGCTGGCGGCTGAGGATCCACTCAATGCTAGCGCAAAGAGAAATCAGGTAAGGTGTCAAGAAAGCAGATCTCCTGAGGGTGTGGATTGGGTGGTGGTCCTGGGTCCAAGTCCAAGGCCGCACCCCTTAATTGCCAACTGGTTTGCCTCTTATCAGTTGGGATTTTCAACTTTGTCTTGTTTCCGTTGAATGATTTGCATGGCTTAGCTCCACTAGCATATGTTCTATAAAAACTTCCTTGGAAAACCAAATTATATTTTTGATATTTTCTTGAGGAGAAGGGCAAGATTGTCTCCTAATACTCCTTCCTGGCTGACTTGTGGGGAGTGTATTAGCTTTCGTCACTCAGGGCTCGTTTCGTCGGGGTAGACCTATACTTTAATGTTTTTTTTCCTAATTGTAATATTCATATAGCTGTGTCACACAAAGAAACGCTCCTTCAGGCAACTTTATTCTCACGGACGCTTTTCAATGTCTCTTTTTGTTCTCCCTTTCTTTTCCTTGCAGGTTCTCAATTATTTTGATTATTTCTTTACATCCGTCTTCACTTTTGAGATCCTCGTCAAGGTAATCGTGACACAATTTCATTGAGATCGTTAAATGTCATTTATGTACATTACTTCCGAGTTGGGAGGTTGCGCAGTATCTGTCGAGAAAAAAATGTTTAACTAAGGGTGGGATTGTCCTTTTTTTCCTTATTTCAGTTTATTTCCTATGGTCTTATCCTTCACAAGGGATCATTCTGCCGCAGTGCGTTCAATCTATTGGACTTATTAGTCGTATCCGTTTCTGTAATTTCAATAAGCCTCAGGTAAGTGTGTTAGTAAAAGTCATATTTTGATTCAGGCCCCCGTCAACAGCTTAAGTTGAAGATGTAGGTGGATCGCTCGAGTGTTGAGTGTCGGGTGTTGGAGAATAGTTTACAAGAGTAGAAATCATCCACGAGGTATTTAAATAAACCAAACTGGGCCGAAACTAGTGTAGGATGGAAAAGATTGGAAAACTTTTGGGTGAATTTAAAAGAAAAAGTCATGCATTTTTAGCCGAAAACGAGACGCTTATACGATTCATTTTGGTTTTATCAACTGAGTTAATGACGTAAATTTGCCGCCTTAAGAGTTTTTAAAAAACCTGACGTTTCGAGCGTTAGCTCTTTGTCAGAGCGAATGACGAAGGGTGTGCTCCAAACGTCAGCTTTTAATTTCTTTACGGTGACCAATTTAAATTATCGACTCAGTTGATAAAACCAGAAGTACCTTGTTATATTCCCCTACCGATGAACCACCATAGTTTCTTTAGAAACTTGCCAGCTTATACCATTAGCTAAGTGGTGAACTGACTTATGTGTGCAACGATTTTCCACAGGACTTCCCAGTTTTCTGTTGTCAGAATTCTCAGGGTTCTCCGAGTGTTAAGACCTTTGAGGGCGATTAACAGAGCGAAAGGACTCAAGGTAATCGAAACTTATCTCGTTTACGTCTTTCGTCGACTGAGATCAACAAATACGAGTATAGATGTGACTGTCACCTAGCTGATTGAGTCTGATTGGTTGGGGAATTGGCGTGACTTTTTGGACCAATCGTATAGCGTAGTAAAGCAATCCAAACCGAGCTAGAATTATTATCGACGCGTTCAACTGAAAAGTACTCTGTAAGAACAAATTATCTGAACTAATTCACAAGGAAGAATATTGCAGCGAGAAGGGAAAATTAAACATCAGGCTCCGGTTGTTTCAAAGGGCGGATAACGCTATCCAACGGATAAATCACTATCCAGCGGATAAGTGTTACCAAAACGTACTGTGCTATCCACCGGATAGAGATTTATCCAGTGTATAGCGTTATCCATCCTTTGAACAACCGGGGCCAGATCTGGAAGTTGAAAAGTGTTACATGGTTATGTTTTTGTTTTTTTTTTTCCCACAGCATGTGGTACAGTGTGTCTTCGTAGCCGTGAAAACGATCGGAAACATCATGCTAGTTACCATGCTCTTCCAGTTTTTGTTTGCTGTTATCGGTGTTCAGCTATTTAAGGTAAGATCTCAGGATACTACCAAACTGTTAAAAGCAATATTTGAAGTGGAGTCTGTAAGGCTGAGGTGGACGGGGGGGGGGGGGGAAGGGGGGGAAAGGAGGGGGGAGGGGATGGGGTGCTAATTAGTAATTTTAGCGGGGGTGGTGGTGAAATGCAAAACAACTTCATGCTGGGTGCTCCTCTGCATTTCTTAACTCCACGGGTGAGGGGAGTGGGGGTGGAGCAATGTTTAGTCGGAGGTTGGGAAAGAGGTTGGGTCATGGGAATATCAGGTATCTACTTATTCCGTCAGGTTTTTGTAGTGACTAGCGATGACTAAATTTTTTTTTCCTTTCATTCGAAAGGGGACTTTCTTTTCTTGCAATGATGAAAAGATACTAACTGCAGAGGAATGCCAGTAAGTGTCTTAAAATAGTTTTCAACATTCCTGAGTTGAATGCGAGGGAGTCATTCGTTGGCGTGAGCGACTCGTCATGTGCCGATCGATAGAATCAACTGATTTGATTTCCGTACGGGGAAATTTTTTTAAAGTAAATCGAGGGGTCAATAGAATAACAATAGTTATCACCCATCGAATATTTTTGCTCGCGCGCGATTGGTCGAAACGCAGCACACGACCGAATAACTGGCTGATCTCCGAGAATATAACCCAAGCGATATTCCCCAATTTTCAAACCTTACGTCCACTGCGATAATTCTTCGTTTTAAATTAATTCAAGATGAAAAAGGGTTTTGTGGTTGTTACGAAAGGAAAGAAATATATTTCTGTTCATGAACTCCCAGCAAAGGACGCTCAAACTTAAACATTCACGCCGCATATAGTGAGCTGCTCGTAAACATTTTTTCAAGCGCGTTACAATACATTTGAAGGATAATAGCCTCTATTTTGTGCGAAAATATGTACATATAGTTGTCCTTAGACATTATCTGTTCCTCGAGGCTCACAGTTTTCCTCGAGCTTCGCTCTCGGAAACTGGTTGTTTTCCGTGGACAAATATCTGCACATATTTTCGCGCCAAGTAGAGGTTATTGTTTCATTCATCAAGGATATGATTCAATTTGACACGATGATTGCGTTGTAGGATATTTTATTAGGAGTAGTCGGCAGCTTGTAATTTCCAATATCCATGGGAGTAATTCTCGAAAGCATTTCATCAAATTGTTTATTGTTCGTCGATGCAAACTAATGTAATTTGATGTCTTTCAGGGGAAACTATATCGATTTCAAAGGACCTGGATTATCAAACCCAGTGGTGAGTTTCGATGTGTTGATAGATTTTTATAAAAGATCCATGATGACCCAAGCGGCATTGCTCTTATGTAGCGATTTATGGTTGAGTGCATTGTGTCAATTAGCCGGTTTGACCCGAAGGATAATTTTGATTTCTACGAAATCTGTTAAGTGCATGGTTAATTCTTCGTTCCCCTATGCAAATAGGGCCTCGGCCAGAGAACACCGTTGATTTCTTTCGGTTGCCAGTCTGTCAAGCAGCCCCCAGTTCCATCTTCCGTCCCTCATTTATTTTTCTACGGTTGTCCTCCAATGTCTAATGTATACAGGGATTTATACTAAATATGTATACTACTTACACTAAAATACTTAGTCTTCTAGCGTTACAGTACAAGCGCCACTTTTAAAACTATCATTTACTTACATTTAAAAGAACGTAGCCGCTATATCTAGTAGATAAATGTCAGACTAAATTTTTAACGTGAAGTAATCAACTCTTGCTCGACAGGTTAAAGAGAGAGAGTGGAGGAGGCATGACTTCAACTTTGACAATGTTGGCAACGCCATGTTGACGCTATTTACTGTGATGACCTTCGAAGGGTGGCCGGGGTGAGTGAGCATGCTTCGTTCTGCACATTTATGCCTGTAGATTAACCATGGATATTGAACACTCAAAATTTCCAATTAATCTACTGCCTTAAATTTGCCAAAGGCGTGTTTCTTAAATCTGTTGTTTGCTCTTTTCGATAGGATTTTGGAGAATTCTATCGACTCCACTGAAGTAGACAAGGGTCCGAATCAGAACAACCGGCCATGGGTAGCCATTTATTACATTATCTACATCATCATCATTGCCTTCTTTATGGTCAATATCTTCGTTGGTTTTGTGATCGTCACATTTCAGAGCGAAGGCGAGGAGGAGTTCAAAGGGTGTGAACTGGACAAGAATCAGGTGAGATACGGACGAGACGTGAGTAAGACCTCCGTCAAAAATAACGCCTGTTACATACATACATACATACACACACACACACACACACACACACACACACACACACACACACACACACACACACACACACACACACACACACACAACACACACACACACACACACACACACACACACACACACACACACATACATACATACATACATACATACATACATACATACATACATGGTTTATTTGATGAAGCAGGTTACTGGGTAGGCAAGACGAAAGTCCTGATGTGGACCTGCTAACTAATTTAAAACTTTACACTTAATTAAGAAATAGAAATATGTGAACTGCACGCGAAATTTATACTATCCTTTTAATGGTATTCTCGTAAAGTGGTAATCGACTACATGATGTTTAAGGCGATGTTTTAGTTTGGCTGCTGTTGGTACGTTTTGATGCAGTGTCAATGAGGAATCCGTTTCGAAACAAAACTACGCTATTTTGATCACTGAAATATTACAGTAAGGCTTTATTTCTTTTATCTAACGAACAAAGTTGTTCTTGTTCCATTCCTCAGCGTCAGTGTATAGAATTTGCACTGAAAGCCAAACCGCTGAAACGTTACATACCTGAAAATCGCCTTCAGTTCCATATATGGCGCGTGGTGACGTCACAAGCCTTTGAATATCTGATATTCGCGTTTATTGTGTGCAACACAGTTGTTTTAATGATGCAGGTATGTCACACTTTCATAAAGTTGCGTGACTCATCTTGAAAGTCTCGCACACTACCGAAGCTGTCTGAACAGAAATATCCTTTATTCTTGCAATCAATTTTACTTCAGAAGCTTGTCGAAAACATTGATACAATTTTGAAAATAGAAGCGAGAGAAAGTAAGGCAAAGGTGGTGCGCATGCGTGAGAGATCTCTGCCTGACCTATGGGATACAAAGTTGTAATCAGTTTGGGCTTTAACCAAAAATATCCATTTGACTGTGTCCTAAAAATTATTCAAATTACCCCCATTCTGCATATCCCAATCTTTCGTGATTTCTCTGCTTCTGGTATCGTTTGTTTCTTTTCTTTCTTTTTTTTTTGTTATCCAGAGGACTAAGTATGCAGAGTTTGACCCAAATTCCCGCTTGCTCTTTGAACTACAAGGAATATTCACGTGTCTTGCTTGAACTTATTTATTTTGTGTTTTCTTACACCAGTATTATCAAGAACCAAAACTTTACACCAGAGTATTAGACGGCTTCAACATCGGTTTCACAGCAGTTTTTCTTCTGGAGTGTATACTGAAGCTCATCGCTTTTAAACCAAAGGTGAGACAAACGTATGTTGTTGTCTGTAGTCCCTTTGAATGCTCTCTTGCGAGCGTACTCCGCACTGTAAGGAACAGTTTCTTGATAGTTTATAGTCATTTGCCACACAATGTTCTGTGTCGTGTATGACAGCATTGCATGAGAGTTGAAGTCTGTACTCGAGCCAAGGGTCTCATCCAGCCACTGCTTATTCCAATTTCCTTGGCATGATGCGAACAGGAGTGTTACTACTCCCCCCTGGATTGGGGAGTCCAATAGTCCATTTTACAGTTGTGTGCTTGGTTGCCAAGCCTTTGAACGGGAGTGAGGCTAGGGTTGACCTTGTTATGATACAAACCTTGCTGCCTTTCAAATGTAAATCACTTTGTTATCATGCTAACTAGATACAGGTCTCTATCACAACAAGGTCACCTTCAGCCTCACTCTGAATCAAAGGCTTGGCAACTAAGTACTCAACTGTAAAATGGCCTATTGTGTTACACTGTGTTTCTTATGTGTCCTTTTTCTTTCAACCAGAATTATTTTACGGACAGATGGAATCTTTTTGACTTCATCATTGTGGTCGGCAGCATTATTGATATCACAATGAATGAAGTTTCGGTGAGTACATTCACTTAGAAATCCGCTGACTAGTCTTTTGAATTAATTGAATGAGTTAACTCCTTTACTTGCTGAGTGTTCTGTATCGGCACGTACAGGGAAACGTCACGTGCGTGGGAGAAAGAGGGAACTGTTTCTCGTGCGCGTTTCTGCTCTCTCGCCTAGGTGGTTATCGCGATTCAAGTTACTGAGCGCCGGTTTCTTGGACTGATCACGAGAAATATGAAGGGAATGAATTACACTTTAAGTCCTCAAATTCACTTGGAGGCTTTTACTGGTTTACACAAAAGAAGCATTCCTTAAATTTTTTAGATTGCAAAGCGCTTAGTCTCCCCAGTCTCAGTCTGATCCTGTTCATTCGTACTCAGTCCCTCTCATTACCTGCGCAAAAATACCGATTAATCTGCAGTTTGAAGACATATGTCAAAGGGTTACACCATTTATGTTGTTACTTATGAAATATTTTTTTTTCAAAATAGAAGTAAAAATCCGCAACTTTCCCTTGGAGGTTTCTTCTCCTTCTCTTCAATGAGTATCACATTAGTACTTTGTAATACAATAAATTTCTAACGGTCTCCATACACCCGAAAAAGACCTGCCTCCCTGTTAGCGAATGAATCGCTCTAAAATTGGCCTGCATCATTTTTTCCCAAGCCGGAGTGCTTAGCCTCTTATTACTCATAACATTATCAGCCGTGAATCAAACATGAAAATCATGAGAATAAAGGAAATAATCACTAACTAAAGAAGCTCTTGATTGTTTAACAAATTCTCCATATCAGCAGCTTAGGAAATGTATAAAAAAAAAGTACGGAGAATATGCATACTGATGTTAGGTTATAAAAGGTTAAACTCCTGATAAATATTCACACTACAGGGCTCGACATTAACTTTTCATCTTACTAGCTAAGTGGCTAGCGACAACTTAGATATTACAACTATTTCAGTTTGTTTACTGGCTAAACTGGCTAGTGGAAATCAAAAACCAGAAGCCAAACCTGAATGTCTACTAGTCTTTGGCTAGTTGGCTACTGTGTCGAGCCCTACATTAGATATCAAAACAGCTAAATCATTTAAAAGCATAAAGACCCTTTACCTTTTGTAGGATGTTTTCAGGAGACATCGTGGTATTTCGGAGCTGGAGCTAGCACTGGATAGTGGCTCCGATGGGCGTATTCAGAGAATTGTAAGAAGATAAACAAACCTTAAATTAACATTAAAAACTCTTAGCTTAAAAACGGAAAGACCCGCTCCAACTGGTCACGAGTTAGCTAACTATTACTTAAACAAAATTATAAATTTTGATTCACTAACGATTAACCCTAAGTACTGTTTAACAAACAAATAGATTCCATATGGAATATAATTTGTTTTATATCATTAAAAAGCAAAACGTTTTTAATGTTGACGTCATCTATGCGTCTGTCCTCCAATAGATCATGATTAAGAACCAATCAAAATACGAGTACAGGTTGGCTTATCATGTAAAAAAAAAAAACATGAAGAATAAAACGCAGTCTTCAGATTTCTCAAATAGTTGTGTCAAAAAAATTACAAAACTAAAGAGCTCGTAATCTTACAGGAAAAAACGGTTGCTAATGTGTATCTGTCACACTGATCAAAAAGAACTGAAGGATATATAATGGACGACGAATAGCGAGCGAAGCGTTCTATAGTTTTGTCCTGACTAGTGGGTCGTCTTTTTCTTGCCCTTAAGACGGTTGAAGCGCGTTGAAGTACGTAATCTGTAATAGCAGATGGTTATTAACCGTTCAGTGGTTTAGAAAAACATTCAACGTAGGTTGAGTAAACGTTGTAACTGAAGCCTCGCGATTAAACTGCTTCCATTGAAGTAAACTGCTAACAATGAAGATTGTTCACTTACAAAATAATGATTTAAAGATTAAGGAGCAAGCTTTAAATTAATAAGTGTTTGAAAGAAATTCAACATGAACACATTTTCGTGAAGTAATTGGCGCTTGGGAGTACTTTAGTAAATCATGTGATTTGTTATTTTATTGTAATCTTTTTTCCTCTTCAGAGTGAGCAAATGTTTGCTTTTGGTTTCTTCCGTTTGTTTCGAGCCCTGCGTCTCGTCAAGCTGCTCAACCAAGGGTCTGGGATCAAGACTCTCCTTTGGACCTTTATCAAGTCATTTCAAGTGAGCTCTTCTGATAATGTCTCTTATGTGAAAGTCGTTGTCTGCTTCCTTCCTCCCCTCCTCCCCTGCCCCCCTCCTCTCCTCCCCTCCCCCCCTTCCCTCTAAATCACAGCCTTACCTTTCCCCTCTGAAATGCAAATTTTTATTTTCTGTTCTTTCCAGGCTCTTCCCTATGTGGCTCTTCTTATTGTTATGATGTTCTTCATCTATGCTGTGATTGGGATGCAGGTATGATCTCAGTTTTCAAAGAGAGAGATTTTAAACGCTTCATTCATCCATTCTCCGCTCTATTGTCGTGGTTTTTCTTCTTCAAAATGCCCAGATTGGAGGCGCGACCATAGAACTTAAAAGTGCGACAACTTAACCTCCAGAAGATGAGCGATTGACCTCTTTGTTCGAAGTGAATATAAATTAATTTCAAAACAATGATG
Source organism: Stylophora pistillata (assembly GCF_964205215.1). Classification (NCBI taxonomy): domain Eukaryota; kingdom Metazoa; phylum Cnidaria; class Anthozoa; order Scleractinia; family Pocilloporidae; genus Stylophora; species Stylophora pistillata. The sequence goes on from NC_142523.1 coordinate 2,517,963, forward strand.
ATAGCTGCTTTACATCTTGTTGTTCTGTTTCCACAGATGTTCGGTCGTATTGCTATTAACTCCGACACGGCGATCAACAGAAACAACAACTTTCAGACATTTCCTCAGTCCCTTATGGTACTCTTCAGGTAAATTGAACGCTCTTTGTCTCTCTCTTTGTGATTTATACACCTCTGCAAAGCTATCACAGAGCTCACTGCTCACCCCACTTTGCATTCTTATCTGTAGGTCCGCAACGGGTGAAAACTGGCAACAGATAATGTTGGCGTGTACGCATCGTGATGATGTCAAGTGTGACCAGAACGCTGACCCGCAGGAGCCATCTGGGTTATGTGGCTCAGACTTCGCTTATTTCTATTTTGTGTCTTTTTATTCCATCTGTTCGTTCTTGGTGAGAATAACTGAAATTGGGATAAATGGAAAAAAGTACCTGGTTTGGGAATAATGATTTCTGTGGATCTCTCCTATAGCCCATTTCCGAATTACCCTTGGCCTCATTTTCAAAACGAGTCCTGGTGCTCATCCTTTCATACGACTATAAGTTTTTATTCACATGCGAATTAAACTAATTTTCACAAGAATGGTTGAGCACCAAGCCTCGTTTTGAAGAAGAGGCCAAGGGTAATTTGGAAATGGGCTATTAAGGGCGTTCTGGCCCATTTTCTCATGATCCAGACTTCAACACGCTACTTGAAAGAAACAAAACAAAGCTGTCTTTGCAATTTCCATCGATCATTTCTCTCGACACTTATTAATTTTGTCAACTATATGTAGTATACGAGGCAAATATATAGACGGGTGTAGTACATGGTATGTGCTTTCTGGTGGACTGTTAACAGCCTCGTTTTTTTCCACGAAAAAGCACCTGTATAGAGAACGAGAAGGTTAAGAGTTATAATCCATCCGTGTCCAGCCCAATTAAATTTTCTATCCATTTCACTCTGTTGTAGATAATCAATTTGTTCGTTGCCGTCATCATGGACAACTTTGACTACTTAACTCGCGATTGGTCAATTCTTGGTCCTCACCATTTGGACGAGTACGTGAGGGTGTGGTCCGAGTACGACCCTGATGCACATGGTTGTGTAAAACACGTGGATATAGTGACTGTTCTAAAGCGAATCGCCCCTCCTCTGGGCTTTGGAAAATTTTGTCCTCACAGAGAAGCTTGCAAGGTAGATACTGATCTAGTTGATGTATACAGCGTTGTCATAAATCCAAAACCGAAATAATCTCATTGGCTTAAAGCACAAGTTTAGCACCAACTGATGAGAATATTTGTCCTTTTTTTTTTTTCTACAGCGCCTTGTTACTATGAACATGCCGCTGACCAAAGATGGAATGGTAGACTTCAATGCAACACTTTTTGGACTAATCAGATCATCCTTAAACATAAAAAGACCTGAAGGTACGAAATCGAACACAAATAAAACTAGTCAATCTTGATTCGTATTAAAGCGAGATCTTTTTGCTCTATAAAAAAATCCTTTATTGACCAAGCTTGTCTGGTCAAGATGGCTGCATATTAGCTTCGTTCTTTTTTTGCGTTTTTATGGACTTAGACTTCGTTTCGGTCCTTAAAAACGCGTAAAAAACTCGGTCAATATCCAGCCGTCTTGACCTCACGCTTGGTCAATAACGCATATATTTATATATCGCATAGGGAGCTGCGTATCGTCGCTTCAACCATGGAATTTTTCTTTCTTATGTTCTTTAGGAAAAGGATCAATAGACAAAGCCAACGAAGAAGTCCGTAATATTATCCTTCGCATCTGGCCTAAAACGTCCATGGAACTTTTAGACAAAGTAGTGCAGCCTCCCGGAGTGCGTAAGTGGCAACTTGGTTTACTTCTTCAATCACCAGCTCTTAGTCTAATGATCGAAGTCATAATCGCTTCTCTTTTCAGCGAAAGCATATTTACTGCTTGTATAGTGATGAGAATGATTTTGTGAGGGGTAAACAGTATACTGCTATATATTCCAAATTCCATCCAAAGCCATCCAAACCGGGCTGAGTTAATGGAAACATCTCTAATGCTTAGTCGAGCTACGCGATGGTTCATCTGATTTTTGGCAAAAACATTACAGTCATTTGCAATCCCCGCATGTATTAATCTTTTCCATTCTTCACCTCCTTTTTTTATTTCTGGCTTATTTTTATTCTTGTATTGTTTGTTTACCGTGGCCCACTATTTTCAAGTAAAGGAAATTTTATTTTCCATCGTCACGATTGCAAGACAGAAGCAAATCTTGGATCCTTGACGTCACTCTGACCCTTGATCTCCCCCCCGCCACGTCGATTAGAGGCTCGGCCCTTAACCAATGGGAAAAGCCATAAATTACAAACGATTTTTCACTGGCTGTCTGTTGTTTGCAGGTGATGACGTCACAGTGGGTAAATTTTACGCCACCTATTTGATTCAAGAGTACTTCCGTCGGTTCAAAGCGAGGCAGAAGGCACAGAACCAAGCCAACGAACCCCATGGAAACAGTACGATGGCTCTACAGGTAAGAATGTGGTCTTATCATGGTCATGTGTGGTTTTGTGCCGAACCAAGTGCTATGGATCATTTTCACCTCATGTTATGACGTAATCATGCCATGAGGTTTAGGTATGGACCTGGAATTCACTTACTCACTCAATCACTCATTTCGTCGTCTGTTAGACAATTAATTTATATATTAAACGTAGATTGATCACGTTATCTACTGCCTTCCCTACTGCGTTTGACTCGTTCCCAAAGGCCGTGCTACTGGGAAATGGGACAAAGGTGGAATGTTTTGCCTGAGTATATGAAGAAATCAAAATGGCGTCTTATGTGTCGGGCCGGACGCTAATATTATTAACAAATGGATGTGTACAAGCATTACTCAACAAGATGCGAAAGTGGCATCGAGCTACATTTGTAGAAGTCTTTCGGCTGAATCCCTTTTCTGTCTTTT
>NC_142523.1:3100905-3113405 GCF_964205215.1 Stylophora pistillata
CGCTTCTTTCAGTGAAACAACTTAGGTTTGGCTGGTAGCTTTGGGTTAAAAAGTGATTTTATAAAAGAAAAAAAAAAGAGAGAAAAAAACTGCTGCTGCAGTGCACACTAGTTGAAAACAATAAAATATCCAGTTTTAAGTTAGTGTTGAAGAAAAGTTGCTAATATTAATTTAAAAATTGTGGAATTGGAGCCTAGTGCATATAAATACAATATACATGTATCCACCAACAATCACTTCCTCTTCCATTAAAATCCTTGATTATAATATTTTTATTTGTTTACAGTAATAGTTATCTTTATACTATGAGAAAATGTCACTTTTAAACTTTTTCTGCAATTGCTTTTATTACTTTCTATCTTTTATACATCTAGGTTTTACAATGTATGCATTTATTTAGTAAGTGATTACAAACATTTCTTTACGGTTAAGTGCCCTTAACTAATTACAAACCTTCTTGACGACAAAGAAGAACTTTCACTATTCCTTGGTCTCGTTGATATCGTCTATGCATATGCATATAATCATCGGACTACAGAAGGAGAAAATACGGTAAAGAATTGAAAAATACAGGGTGTACTAGTACCTTGGTTCTAGAAGTTTTTTTGTTCACCTCAAGCTCGAGATGTTTTATTTACCTCTCATCTATGTCAACACGCAGCTCCATCCCCCTTATTTGAAACACCCTCAAAATCATAGCCTGAAGAAATGATCAAAGCTGAATGTCACTAAGTATTTCTACTGAAGCTTGACTGCATTTTACACCCAACCAAAAGGATCCGTTCTGTTTATCTAGTGCGAAGGATTTTATCTAAGTTAATAGTGATTTACAAAATGTTGTTTGCCAGGTTGAATCGCCTTGGACCATCTCACGGATAAGTTCTACATTCTCGTGGTTTGAAGTAAGACACTTTTCATTGAAATGACAGATATTTGCAGAACACCCTTATAGACCTAGTGCAAAAAGAAAAAAAACCTCTCTATCTATTTCATATCTACGTTAAAAATTTATACTTATATATTTACATGAAAAACTTCTGAGCTCACAGGGGAATAATACTCTTGTCATTATTTTAGCCGAGCACGCCTCAAGGGCAGGAAGTTCCTGTCAAAGCACGTTAAGATAGACCTCCTTTACTGAGATTAAGACTGTTAGTAAGCATGCAAAGAATTGTGGTACAAAACAGGGTTACAGCTCAGCTCGATTTCTGCCATTCCCTCGTGTCTGCTTTTTGGTACAAAGAAGAGGAGAGGGGAGGGGAGGGGGGGTCTTATTTCTCAAACAGCGGCCGGTGATCCAAGCCAGGTTGCAGCCAGGGGTCCTTAAGCATTTGACATCACATTCGCATACCACCCCTCCTAAAATGCGAGTAAGACGATTACTGGGGGGGACCCATCCTGGAAAATTCCTTCATATAAGACCAGACTTGAATACATATTTTTGGTTTTCTCAGTCCTTCAACAGCATCCATGATGTCATAATTTCTTGTGTTCGCCGATCTTTATCATATCCTCTTTATCGACACTGGTCTTTGATCACTGCAGTTGTTGACGACACAAAAAAGATATTTTCCCTTGGTATGTAGCCGTAGTGTCTTTTTTTGTGTGACGCATAACAGTTACTGTTTTTAACGTTGCGGAATCAAGATTCGGAAATTTTATAGATGATGTAGTCTCTGATTTGAGCCAGACTTTATTCTGAACAAGAAACGGATGAGATTAAGAAAGCCAAAAGAGGCCTTCGCCTTAGTTTTCCAACAGCCCTCTCCTCGCGGAAATTCCAATGATTACCATGAAATTGTAAAGAATTTTGGGTAAATGAAGTGGGAAGGGGGGAATCTGTGAATCCCATCAAGGGGGAGTAGCAATATTCTTAGTCGTGTCATGCTGTAGAAGCCAGGATAAGTATTGACAACATTGGGCCAATGTTGACATTACAATGGGGAGTTAGAGGTCAAATACTTCATTCCTTGGCAGGTCGTCGACAGGTGTTGAGATGTCTATTAGAACTCCATGCCCTGTGTCGTGAAGAAGACCCTTGGTTTCTGTTGAATGATCTCTATTTGACCGACTACTGCGTTTGGATTCAAAAAGCCAGGTAAGATGTTTTGGAGTCATATTTATCTCTGTGTATTGTAGCTCGGAGGCCGAGCGTTTCCAAATACTGATTCCTAAGTCTGTGTGAGAGCGCCTTTTGATAGTGTCTCGTAATCCAAGGAAACCACGGCGGCCAATCAGAGCTCAGAAAATATCATAAGGGGCCAATGAGAACTCTCAAGGTGAAAAGAGCGGGAAGACGCGAGCGACCAAGACCACGATTGGTTTCAACTTCTGTATCTTATTGGTTGAGAGGGTATCCGAAAGTGTTCTAGACCAATAGAATGCAAAGTAAAGCAAAACCAGCAATCCCGGATGACAATCTCTAAGCCGCAAGTTTTCCTCGGCAAGTTTTCTGCTTGCTTTGGAAAGTCCTCTTTTCAAATAGCAGACATGTTATGCATTGACCACGGAGACTCGGGTATAGACTTGTTATCATCACCAGTAATTGCCATAGGAATTGAATTAGAAGGGCACTCGTTAAGGAAGTTGTAAAGAGTTAAAGGGAAATTCTATTCCAGAAGGGTTTTTCCCAGAAAGATGACGTTGACAAGGTGTAATTCCAAATATATTCAACAAAAAATACATTATTTAGAAGTTTCCTTACACTTGCATGATCGATTGGCAGTTTCTGCTTTTTATCGGGGTTTGGGAGCTTGCCCCGTCAATGCGTTGCCTCGTTACCATATTATTTTTTTCTTGAAACAGCCGTAAGAAGCTTTCGTCTTTAGCAAAAAACCTCGAACAGGTATTTGACAATCATTGTATTTGCCTTTAAGTATACGAACGAGACTGACTCCTATTTTCTGCTCGCACGATCTTAATCCGGTATCCGTTGCAAGGAGCGGCAGTGTTCCTTTTGTCTCTTATAGAGCTGGGTGGCGAGAATTACTGTAAGAGTAAAGTGTCTTGTCGGAAACCAAAGAAATCTGTGGCCGAAGGTCCTACATTTTGATCAGGACTCCAGCGCGAAAATCCTTCGGCGCGTGCCTGTTTCTCTCTAAGTGCAGCTGTTGCTGAATTACACGCGATGCCTTCTACAGAAAACAATTCGTGAGAAATGGCGAATTTATGAGGAAGAGAGTATTAATTAACTGATTTCCAAAATTTAAAGATTAGGGGGCAAACTGGTAAAGATGGGGGCGAACTTGTTTTACTTCAAGGGGCGAATTCGCAATAGTGGTAAAAAGCGAACTTTAAATGGGGCTAAATATCCATCACCAAGACAAAATAATGGGCCTTTTGCCATAACCTATTTCTGAACGTATGTGGTGGTACCAGCCAGGAGGGAAATTCAAATATCAGATTTCGCGAGTTGAAAGAGTCAGGGGCGGAAAACTTTAAAGACTCTACAACTCCTTCGCCTCTCAGTAATTGAAGCCATATTCTCCATATTCGCTGCCAGAAAGAAAAATGTGACGTGGTATTTTGAGTAAAATGGTTGCAAAAGAGCAGCAAAACTCGTCAATTTGAAGTTTTCCTTTCGTGTCGTTTAGGTCCAAATGAGTAAAGGCGATTTGTCTTGGCAGTTAGAAGAACTGGAACTGGCCGCATGTTTGGTTCAAAAGGAAGAGGAGAAAACCAATTCCGCTGAAAATATATGCGGGACACGTGGAACTGAAAGCGACAATGACAGTTCCGAAAGTGGGAACGAGGATGATACAAGCGACGACGAAGGTGACGACGACGGAGACGGTGATAGCGACGACGAAAGTGGCGACGATGATGATGATACGAGCGACGACGAAGGTGACGACGACGGCGACGATAACAGAGACGACGAAGATGACGTAGGCAACAGGGACGACGATTGCGTAGGCGATCTCGGTGAAAGAAATAAAGAAATAATTTCTGAAACTGATGTTAAGAGAGAGATTTCAGAGGCTGGCCCTTTACTGGACAATGAGATCAAAAAGGATACAGATTCCTAGTTGTTACATTTCTGCTGTTCTACGGAGTAAAAGGATTTTGGTGACAGACACTGACAACAGCAGTTGGTCGCACGACTTCCCCCCCCCCCGTTCCCCACGGGTCGCCAGTTGCACAATAACAAGGAGACGATAGATCTGTGATAAACTTTGGTCATTTTTCAGGAGTCGATGGATCTGTGATAAACTTTGGCCTTTAGTCAGTATTAATCTGGACTGTCGCGGTTCAAATTTCTTTTGTTGAGATGACAATTGACGATATCCACAACCTTAGAACAATCAGTCCGGACTGTTGTTCGGGTCTTGACATCAAAACAGAGAAAAAATAATTTTTTTCAAATTTATTTATTTAGTGTTTTTTTAAACAATACTTACAAATTACAGTAATAACATAGCGTACTTAACTTACAAGGCTAACATAACTTATATAATAAGGATAACTAATGACAAAACTAGTATAGTTTACTGGTATAGCATACACTGATACCTAACATATACAAATGACTAACCTACCTTCACGACCTGGCAAAACCTACTGTTAATTTAAAACAGACTTAACTTACTTACGTATAGTTGGTCGCTTGCATGTCTAGCCAGTTACACAACAGCTAACAATGGTTGTATCTGTGATGGCCTTCGATAACATTTGCATTGTGGGAATGACAATTGACACAACATCAGCATTAAAAAAACTTGAATTACAGAAAACTTCAAAGGCTACGTGAGTCGGCGTGGCAAGGAGATTTCAAGCAGAAGCAGGGTCGCTCTATTTCATGCGGTCCTTTTTAAGCCTCATAGATTCTCCCTTTTAAGAACTTGGCAGCTCTGTGTTTGTTTATACCACGCTTCGAGAAAAGCGACTTTGGTCAGCGCGATTCAAAATTTCACATTTTTTTCAAGGCAATTGTTAACCATCTACGACTAAAAAATCCTGTGGTGCATCTGTTCTCAGTGACTAAAAATAAAGGCACAGCGAACTGCACGCAACTTCCATGCCGTTTGTTTATCGAGTAATTTTTTTTGCTGCTTCCTTTTTCCTTTTCCTGTTTTGTTTTTCTTTACTTCAGCAAACTGAAAGCATAAAACAGGGCTTTAGTCTACCTGCTCTAAACTGCACAATGTTCGAGTGTTCCGCTTGCATGTCCTAAGAGTTAAATGTCACTTCCAGGAGGAGGTAGGCGGAGCTGTATACTTGCCGACTAAATTCATTAGAATTCGTCCGGGAAAAGTAAAAAGAAGAACTTATGCACGGAATTACAATATTTGAACGTGTACAAAATTTTTCCATCACTGGTATGGACCTCGTCCAATGTCGATAAAAGACGAGTTGTGACTGGAATCGTGTTGTTTACTCCGGAGAGAATCAAGATGTCGCCAAGTGTGATCATTTTGATAAAAAGATACTTGACCCGTCAAATTGCGTAATTGTCTGAATATTGTCCAAATAGAGACTATTGTGTACATAAAATTTAGTCTGTTGTAATCATCGTCCAGGCAAGTCGCACAAACAATGGCGGATAAGAACGGCGACAAATCGAATCTTATGTTGAAAGTCCTCCTTGTGATCTTCATTTTGCTATCTGTAGCTTTGCTCATTGCGTTAATTGTGGTCACTCTCGGAAATGGCAAGGACAGCGCTGCAGAAACTGAAGTTCATCCCCCAGTATCGAAGAGTGCCCGGAAAAAACTCAGCTGAATGTACCATCAGAGGGCTCCCATGGTTGGAGAGAGCTCTACCGAGATTTATCCAAGGAAGAAATAATTGCAGTTCGAGACTATATCATCAAGCAACCGTCCTTGAACGCAACAGCGTATGAAAATGCCAACATCAACGAAAACTATATTTACTTGATCGAGCTGCAACAGCCGCAGAAATCCGAGGCGCTCGCTTACCTTGACACGAACAACGCCCCGAAACCTACACGCAAGGCTCGAGTGGTTTTGTACAATGGGGGGAAAGCAAACCCGGATGTGAGAGAATATTTAGTGAGTCCGGTCGAAAAGCCTAGTCAGCACGCAGAATCGAAGGGCCCTGGTCAAAAATATCCGATCCCATTCAACGCGCGATTCCCAGACCCTAAAGAGATCGACCTAATGGACAAATTAATTCGTAATTTGACTTCGCACCCTGGCGTTGATAAACTTCTCAAAGAGGGAACGGATGGTTATTCGATGTTGGACTGTTTGCAGCCCAAGTGTTTGAAATGGGGTCTAGCAGCTCCCAGTACGTTCAAGATCAACGAGCGAAAAACGTGGACGTGGTTGATGCGGGATTTGATTGGATATTACATTCATCCTGTAGGTTTTGAGATGCGTTTGGATACAAGCGGCAACGACGTGTCCCTCTGGAAAGTGGATAAAATATTTTATAACAATGCAACTTATGACACGGTAGACGAGTTAGTGAACGCCTTTAACAGCGGATCGAAGATGCCAGTTTTCAAAGCACCAGAAGACAACGGAAGATTTTCAACTTATCAGCGACGTGGGAAGAAAGAACCCGCCAAGCCACTTCGAAATCCTCAGCTCTACGAGCCCGATGGCAAGCGGTACACTGTCAGCGGACGTCACATAGAATACATGGGCTGGAGTTTCTGTTTCCGGTCTCGGACCTCTTCCGGTATACAACTGTTCGACATCCGGTTCAAAGGTGATAGGATAGTCTACGAGCTGAGCGCGCAGGAGGCTGAAGCGTTTTATTCCGGTTGGGCACCCAAGCCAATGTTTACCAATTTCCTTGACACCGCTTGGAACATGGGATCCATGAGTTTTGAACTTCTTCGTGGCCTGGACTGTCCTAACACAGCGACGTTCTTTGATTTGATTCATTTCATTGGTGTTAAAGAGCCAGCCGTGTACAAGAACGCGGTCTGTGTTTTTGAACAAGACATCGGGATTCCCTTACGAAGACATTATGACACCGATTTTCAAGTTGGCTACAACTTCTATGGAGGGGTCCCTGGAAGCGCACTGATCCTTCGAAGAGCTTCGACAACATATAACTACGATTATGTTCTCGATTACATTTTCTATCCCAATGGTGTGTTAGAAGTGCGAACCACAACCAGTGGCTATGCACAAACTACTTTCTATACTCCTGACGAGGACCCATACGCATACCAGATCCACCCCAAGATGGCGGGTAGCCTGCATGCTCACATTTTTAACTACAAAGTCGACATTGATGTACGTGGCACTAAGAACTCTCACCAGACTGTCGAGGTTGGCCTGGAGAACATCACAAGTCCTTGGTTTCTCGGTGACCGACACGTACAAAAGATCTTGAAGCGCCGAGTTCGAACTAAAGAGAATGATGCGGTGTACCATTTCAATTTTCAGACCCCCACTTTCTTAAATTTCTTCAACAGAGAACAGAAGAACGCCTTCGGTGTCCATCGTGGTTATCGCGTTCAGATCAGGGACATGATGAAGCAGATGATCCCCGAGGCTTGGCCCATGATTAAGGGCGCGGCTTGGTCCCTAAACCAAATGACGGTCACAAAACAAAAGGACACAGAAGAGAGGAGCTCCTGTATCTACAATCAACTGGACATGGCCGATCCCGTGTTGGACTTCACAAAGTTTTACGCAGATAATGAAGACATCGAAACCGAAGATCTGGTCGCTTGGGTCACTATTGGGATGATGCATGTCATGCACTCGGAAGATGTCCCCCAATACAGCAACCCCAGGGAACTCCGCAAGCTTCTACCTGAGGCCCTTCAGCTACTTCGACGAGGATCCATCCATGGGGATGTATGACGGTGTAGTCATCAAGCCAAAGGCTGGCGGGGGTAATGATATCGATACTCTGGGATCTCCAGCCACGCAATCAACCTGTACCCCTAAGAACAAGCCCATTGAGTTTTTCGGTCGTTATGGAAATTATTAGAGAACATAACTCTCTGTAAAAGAACATCATCAAAGGTCCCACAGATTACGCAAATAGCATTCTTATTTTCTAACTGGAAGAAAAAAAATTGCGATAAATGTTTCCTGAATTTAGCTTCGGTTACCTTTTTTTAGCGAGTCTTTTCGATAGTGAAACGTGATTTCCAAATCATCAGGGATATCTTGGGCGTCACGCAATAATTTTATCTCGAGTTGCGTTACAGCCCAAAATAGGCACGCACATACATTCTGGGTGACACCAAATACCCCGAGAAGTAATTTTACAAATGCAAGAGCGATTACTTCATGAACTGTTAGGCCATAGGAAAATTAAATCAGCATTTTGATTTTATTTTTGTTGGAACTAGAAGTTAGAAGTTAATGCTGGGGGAGGGGTGGGGGGTGTTGCCAAGGAAGGGCCAGTAGGCTCTAACAGATCGAAAATGATTATAATGAGTTAATGTACAACTCTAACTTCATGACTTACCGCTCTCCCACTCTCCCCTCCCCCCATCGCCATTAGATAAAACGATTTCTGCCTTTTTCTCGGACTGTGTCTTCGTTTGTTTTCGTGGAAGAGCGCGGGCTCGCTAAACGTGGAACTAAGTTCGCGCTGTGTTAAATCTTCTTGGCTATCCGCTTGTTAGTGCTCTCTAAAATCATATATTCGTTCGATTATTGATTTTTAATTTTTGTGTCGTTTGTCTTTTTTTAGCAAAGAAACGTTTCGTGGACAATAGAACTTCTGGTAGAAATATCGAAGAGCTAAGATATTGATCTTTGAAAATGTTTCCACCGTTGCCGATATTTAGCTGTACAAATTCAAAGTACAATATCAAAAAGAAAATAACTTTTCGATTTTTTAGGCCTTTTCGATGGACTGAAAGAAGCTGAAACATCCAAGTCAGCGTAATCTGTATCCCTGCAGCACTAGTCCCGAAGAAGCTTATTATGGCTACTATGATGTTTCTCTTACAGTATCCAAACATATCAGCTGATATTATCCGTGATCTTGATATCTGCGAGACAGATGTCTTGAGTAACAAGACATGGATAACTTGTAAGACTTGAAGCACACTTGATTTTTGAAGAGCTTATTGTGCGTGTATTTTCGTTTCCTTTAAGCATACGTATTTCTGCTTGTTTCCGGTTTAAGACTGCGGTGGCCTGCAGACTATCACCAACTTGAGTGGCTAGACATTTTTAAAATGGCTGCGGGAAGAATCGGGTAGTGAGCAACTTTTTTTCCGCGTGATCCGTTTACAAGAGGGAAGCCTAAGTACGAGAATAGCGCACAAGTTTGTTTTTCGTAAATCTGGTGTAGCTGAAGCTGCGTGCATAGTTAATTTTCACTCGAACTTATTTTTCGCAGGTTTTCATGGTCGAGCGACGTACAATTCTTCTCCTGGGAGTGGACAAGATCCTTTACAAAAACATCTCGCAATCCAGTTTTAACCGCATGACTGATAACAAACCGCAGTCTTCAAAACATAAGCGACGGTCTAAATTACACGCAATCTATGAATTAAAATCATGCAAGTTTGAAGACTTCATGACATATAGATATATGTGCGTTAAACAAATTTCGAAGCTCCTGGCGAATATGATAAGACTAGTGTTGTTTTGATGTTTTGACGAAATAATACATCAGCCTTTGTCTGACTGCATAGTTCGGACGCGCACACGCCCGAGGCTATTTTTCTGATAGAAGGATAACCAATGTTGTTTACGAAATTTAAGACTAGGTTTACACTAGAGGAGAGTTTTCCGGATTCGTAAATGTTTCCGGATTCATCAATTTTGGAGTATTCGGATTCGTAGGCGTTTACACTGAAAGGATATTCGGATTCCTGACCGTTTACACACAACGACAACTCCGGGAACATTGTAAATGGAATGGTTACCAAGCCCAGTGTTGTTTTATCGTTCGATCGACAAAGTGAAAATGCCTCCCCCAAAAAAGGCTAGAGTAGATCCAGATGCCACTGAGGCAAATTTGAGTCGGACAGATGCCAGGCCATCTACGTCGTCGGCAATTAAGTGTGGCTGACGTTAAACTTCCTTGCAATAATAATTTGCGTTTCCTCAGAAATACTGCGGTACACATGATAAAATTTATCGCCTGAACCTGCAACAAGATTAGGCAGCCGGAGACCGCCAGCAATGTTAGCACCAGATCCTCCATTTTGGTTCACCGCAAACTCAAAAGATCGCAGGCGGAAATAATATCCGGATTCGAGAAAAAAAAGCGGTTACACGACAAAACTTTCCGGATTCAAAAGTTATCGGATTCAAAGTTTCCACTTTAAATTCCGGATTCAAAATCTCCGGAGATATGACGAAACCGGAAAGTTTTTATTTCGGATTCGTCCACTTTCGTGTAAACGGCAAAATCAATCCGGTACTAAAACGGGTTCTGTCCTGGTGTACCGGTTCACAAGGGAATTACCATTGTTCTTTCTTTGTTTAGGAGTCATTGGTTAGGTGTAGTGTATTGTTCGGTCTTTTGTATCGGCTCTTGTGAACCGGTACACGAGGACAGAACCCTAAAACGTTTCGGATTCATCACGAATCCGGAACAATTTCCTCTAGTGTAAACCTAGTCTAAGAAGTAACCTACGCAGCATGACGCCACTAATTTGATCATTTGTTTTGGATAAAACATTACTTTCTCGCAAACGACCATCTGCACTACTGTCGTTAAAATGCTGCACAATAAACCCTTCCTGATTTGCGGTTTGTTCGGTACGCGGGAGCGACTAAATGACTCTTAATTCTGCCTTCTTAAAATGACGTGGCAAATGCCATTACGCTGTTGAATACACGGCTATTAGGTATATTTAAGTTCAAGGCCATTGATTAAGCCGACCTTGTCGGGTAGAGGAAGGAGCGGGGCGCCTTTAATTTCACTTGTCTGCATCATGCTAGAGGCTGTTGAATGTACTCACATTAACTTACCACCACCCATTCCCTCCCTCCCTTAAAGAAAAAGTTCTCAAAGGGTCAGTGAAAAAAGTATAGTAAAAAGTGGGTGAGACGTAGTGAATTCTATTATTATAGTTTTGCATCTGATTGGTTGAAAGGGTGACGCAATTATTTTCACCAATCCTAGGGCATTTAAGTAAAACCAATGTAGTTCCGGATTGTATTTTCCTTTCGCCTTTAGGTGAACTTACGCCAGCCGGCTGCTTGGTGCGGCTTACGGCTGTGTGCATAATTAATTTAATGAGCAAGACCAACGGCGCCAGCGTTAATTTGTTTTTAACGGCTTTAGATCTTTACCGCAGCCTGGGGAAAAAACTCAGCAGATTTTGTCACCTGTTCTGAGTAGTTCATCAGTTGGGCACAACAATGTGTCTAGCCGTCTTTCTCAATTTATCTCCGTTCAAGCCTTACCGATTTTTATTCTTTGGTTGGAAGGTGCCTTTGTAAAAGGTGAGATACGATAAATGTAAAGATTTTTGGTTTAAATGCTAGCATAATACGTTACTTTCAAGTCGTCTTCACAATTTGTTTCCCGTTGGAGTAGAACGAACGTTCCTGTCAGATACTTATTTTATAGACTTTGGGACCATTTCGTGGCTCAAGTTTGTTTTTTATTCTTATTTGTTTGGCCATCGATTGGTACGAGTCCTGTGAGATAAATTATTGTGTTAGTTATCCCCAATTTAGCTTTAACTTTGGCCAATTTGTGTTTTCATGTGCTAGTCATGAACACTTATACCGATGTGAAAATGATAGGTCGGTTTCCAAATCGACATGCATTACGATTCTTCGGGAAGACCGAGTCGATTTTTTTCTTAATTAAATGGGCAAGTTTCAGGTTACAACGTCAGCTACCTTTGTGGACAACCTATGCGAATAGTACATTTCACGTTTTTAAGTAGAACGCAGGTATACTTCCAAAGACAACTATGAAAATTACGAAAGTGGGCATGCATGAGTAATCCGTTTTGGAACACTTGATCGAGGGGAAGACATCTTCACTTTTCTCTTTTTAGCGATTTCTTACCTCGGTTAACACGAAAAGTTATTTCGACACTGTTACTTTCATTTGCAAGAGTACCATATAACCCCATACATTAATTATGCATTCAGTCTTTGTTCAATTAAAACAATAGCGATAACAATAGAACTCCGCAGAGACTAGTAGTCTTTGTTTTGAAAATTTGGATTTTTTTTCTAAGTCTTTTTTGAAACAGGGTAAATTTGGCGCGTTTTGGCTTTGCAAAACAGAAAACTCAAGTAATTTTCCAGAGGTTTTTTATTTTGAAATATAACTGAATGTTCAGTTTCGCTTTGAAAGCGTAAAATTCGCCGGAAAATAACGTTAAGTCTACGGTCAGGCTTTGAAGTTTGTCAATGCAAAGTTTAAATAAATGTTGTGTCTTACCTGTTCTTGTGGTTTTGGTTGATTCTTTCATTATCCTTTCGTGTCCTAGTGATGAAAATTGCTCGTGAAGGCTGGTGCATACAGCGATGCAAAGAAACCTTTGTATCTAGTCTTTCTGGACTTCACAAAGTTGGGCGATATATTCGATAATGTTTCCAAAGGGATCGTTTCCGTAGTGCTGACGCCACATA